>NC_057811.1:217136316-217144956 GCF_018294505.1 Triticum aestivum | reverse complement strand
CCCGGCTCTCCCTCGCCGCCCGACGCCTCCCCACCGCGCCGCCGCGGCCCCGCCGTCGCCAGCCACCGGCACCGCCTCCCCTCCGGCTCTCCCTCTCCTCCGGCCTCCTCCTCCGGCGCCCGCTCCGGCCGAGCTCGAGCCCGAGCCGGCGAGCTCCCTGAGATCTCGATCTACTGTAGCAGGTTGACTTTCCCGTACCCCGAAATATTCTAAGTCTTTCATTTCTACAGCAAGTGCCCATGTTCAACAGTGCATAACTCTCTGCATATAGCTCCGTTTCACGCGTGTAATATGTCAAATTGTTCGCCTCGTGATGCTCTACATTTCGTTCAATTGCACCATGTTCATTAGAGGTCATCTTGATGCCCAAATCTCTGTTGCAAGAGGGCTAGTTGCTGTTATCTGCTGGTTCTTAACAGAACTTGGAGATTTGTCATTTTTGTATCGTCAAATCTGTGCATCTTATGGGCATGAGCTCTACATGTGTTTTGTTGTATGCCATGCCATCTTTCCAGTGGTGTATGCCATGTATTTTTGTGATCTCTGTGGTGACTAGCACAAGCATGCAAACTAGGCTCCGTAATGTTTCTGATTTCAGGGACTGTGTGATTTCTCTAGAGCCGGGAGACGAGTTCGTGAACGAGGAACCTGTTGAGTACGCTTACGAGGATCAAGCTTTCGACAACTCTGAGAACTTTGCAGGCAAGATGACCACCCCTTGAAATCACTTCTATCTTTGCTTTGCTAGTTGTTCGCTCTATTGCCATGCTGCGCTACCTATCACTTGCTATATCATGTCTCCCATATTGCCATGTCAGCCCCTAACCATCCTTTCCTAGCAAACCGTTGTTTGGCTATGTTACCGCTTTTGCTCAGCCCCTCTTATAGCGTTGCTAGTTGCAGGTGAAGTTGAAGTTGTTCCATGTTGGAACATGGATATGTTGGGATATCACAATATCTCTTATTTAATTAATGCATCTATATATTTTGGTAAAGGGTGGAAGGCTCGGCCTTATGCCTGGTGTTTTGTTCCACTCTTGCCGCCCTAGTTTCTGTCATACCGGTATTATGTTCCTTGAGTTTGCGTTCCTTACGCGGTCGGGTGATTTATGGGACCCCCTTGACAGTTCGCCTTGAATAAAACTCCTCCAGCAAGGCCCAACCTTGGTTTTACCATTTGCCACCTAAGCCTTTTCCCCTGGGTTTTCTAGAGCCCGAGGGTCATCTTTATTTAAACCCCCGGGCCAGTGCTCCTCTGAGTATTGGTCCAACCTGTCACTCGCCGGTGGCCACCAGGGGCAACTCTGGTCTGGCCTATCGAAAGCTTGAACAATCCAGTGTGCCCTGAGAACGAGATATGTGCAGCTCCTATCGGGATTTGTCGGCACATTCGGGCGGCTTTGCTGGTCTTGTTTTACTATTGTCGAAATGTCTTGTAAACCGGGATTCCGAGACTGATCAGGTCTTTCCGGGAGAAGGTTTATCCTTCGTTGACCGTGAGAGCTTATGATGGGCTATGTTGGGACACCCCTGCAGGGTATTATCTTTCGAAAGCCGTGCCCACGGTTATGAGGCAGATGGGAATTTGTTAATGTCCGGTTGTAGAGAACTTGTCACTTGACCGAGTTAAAATACATCAACTGCGTGTGTAGCCGTGATGGTCTCTTCTCGGCGGAGTCCGGGAAGTGAACACGGTTTGAGTTATGAATGACGTAAGTAGGAGTTCAGGATCACTTCTTGGTCATTACTAGATGACGACCGTTCCGTTGCTTCTCTTCTCGCTCTCTTTTGCGTATGTTAGCCACCATATATGCTTATTGCTGCTGCAGCTCCACCTCATTACACCATCCTTTCCTATAAGCTTATATAGTCTTGATCTCGCGGGTGTGAGATTGCTGAGTCCTCGTGACTCACAGATTCTACCAAAACAGTTGCAGGTGCCGACGATGCCAGTGCAGATGATGGGATCGATCTCATGTGGGAGTTCGATGAGGAACGTGGTCGTTACTATGTGTCTTTTCCTGATGATCAGTAGTGGAGCCCAGTTGGGACGATCGGGGATCTAGCATTTGGGGTTATCTTATTTTCATTTGGATCTTGACCGTAGTCGGTCTATATGTGTGTATTTTGGATGATGTATGATCATATTTATGTATTGTGTGAAGTGGCGATTGTAAGCCAACTCTTTATCCCATTCTTGGTCATTACATGGGATTGTGTGAAGATGACACTTCTTGCGACAAAACCACTATGCGGTTATGCCTCTAAGTCGTGCCTCGACACGTGGGAGATATAGCCGCATCGTGGGCGTTACAAGTTGGTATCAGAGCCATCCCCGACTTAGGAGCCCCCTGCTTGATCGAATCGCTGGTGTTGTTGAGTCTAGAACAAAAATGTTTTGAGTCTTAGGATTATATATATCGGAGAGTAGGATTCTTTTTACTCCTCAGTCCCTTCGTCGCTCTGGTGAGGTCTCCTGATGTAGAAGTTTTGACTATTCTCTCCTCAAATTTCACTAAAAAAAATTTAGGATCACGCGGGTATCTTGGAATCGTTCCGATGGTTTTGTGACGAGAACATTGTTCTTGGTGCCTCCTGACATTTAGGGGTTGTGGCAGTGTCCCGGGGAGTTGAGCTCCGAGGTGTTGTCGTCACAACTTTATCGTTGCAGTTCTGGAATACCTGAGTTTCGCCGACATCGAAATCTCTTTTATGCAGTTGTTGGTGAGATCACCTCGACGCCACCCAGTACTGGGGCGGGAGTTCGGGAGTATTGCCATAACTTGTATAACGGATGTTTTTCGAAGGTTGAGGTAAACGATTTCCGAAGGTTTCTTGGTTATGTGTTGACGGATGGATACAGCTGGATCTAGGGATTGCTAGTTTGGGTGATATATTTTGTGTCCCATGTATCCCCAACACCAGATTGCATAACCAGAAAGTTTCGGGAGTTTATAAGTGGGAATTCAAGTAGCCTTAGGATATCTTTCCGACAGACGCATGATATGAGATTGGGGTTCGACGTCTAGTGGTTCGCCTGTACACGGTTGGTTTTACAGTGGTCTCGTAGTGTCTTAAAGAGTCCATGGCTATGCCGACTCGGGGACGCTTCGGATGTCATGTGCACAGCCTTGTACATGATGGTGATGTATGATTGAGCCCGTGTGGGCCCCACCACGAAAACTTCGGACGAAATCTCTATCATATGTTTATTCCGGCTTATTCTGCAAGCCAATACTATGTGTTGTTTTGAATTGTGATATTCGAGTTGCTTCGAAGGCATATGTTGATTCCATATCTTTTTTTCAAGTGGCTTCTCAACTTATGGAAGTGTGATGATTTACTATGGAATTCATTCGTTCATCCTCGTTTGAATGTTTATTGTGAAGACTATATGTTGCAATTTCAATCTGTTGATTCTACTTACCCATTTGTCTATCAAGATGCTTACGGATGTCACCCTCTTCAGGATGGCTCCGCCAACGCGTCGGAATCCGGAACGCAATGAAGGGAGTCAAGCGAACCCTCCGCCACCACCTCCGCCTCCGGAGGCATGGCAAGCTATCATGGCAGGCACCAACGCCAATACTCAGATGATTCTGCAACTCTTGCAAGAACGCACCCAAGGGCAAGGCAATCAAGGCAATCAAGGTCAAGGCAACAATCAGCCTCATTTTGCTACTCTCAACCAGTTTCTCGCAAATCAGCCCAAGTCTTTCAGCTACTGTGCCGAGGCCACGAATGCCGATGATTGGCTCGTGGACATCAACAAGCATTTTGAATGTAGCAATGTCAGGCCTGAGGACTATGTCAAGTTCGCTTCTTTTCAGCTCAAGGACCAAGCTGCTGATTGGTTTCAGCAATACAAAGATTCCAGAGGAGGTCGTGTGATCACTTGGACTGACTTCTGTCGGGATTTCAAAGTGCACCACATTCCACAAAGTGTTGTTGAGAGCAAGCGTGAGGAGTTCCACAATCTCAAGCAAGGCAACATGTCTGTGTATCAATACAACATCCAGTTTCAGAAACTTGCTCGCTTCGCTAAACAAGACGTTCCTGATGAAAAGAGCATGATCTATCACTTCAGAGGTGGCCTTAGAGAGGATCTGCAGTTAGCTCCCGTTCTTGTTGAGCCTACTCAGTTTGATCAATTCTACAATATGGCACTGAAGCAAGAGGCTGCTCAGCTCAAGTGTGAGGCTTCTAAGAAGAGAGTCAGAGACGCAGTTCAGTCTTCTTCTTCCTCACTTGTGGCAGCTAAGCAACAGAAGTTTTGGTTGCCTCCTCCTCCTCAGTTTCGTCAGCCTTACCAGCAGAAGAACAAAGGTGGCCATGGTTCTTCCAACTCTTCCAACTCTGGCTATCAGAACAAGTCTCAGAATCAAGCTCCAAGTCCAATGCTCCTTATCACCGTCCACTCTCAGAGGTGACTTGCAACAAATGTCAGCAGAAGGGTCACTATGCTAACAAGTGCTTCAACCAGAGGCGTCTTCCTCCTCCTCCTCCTGTCAGATCTTCCAGCAATGCAGTGGTCACGCATAATCCAAAGTCTGCAAAGGTGAACATGATGAATGCAGCTCAAGCGGAGGAATCTACTGATGTGATAATGGGTAATCTTCTTGTTAATGATATTCCTGCAAAAGTTCTTTTTGATACTGGTGCATCGCTTTCTTTCATATCAAGACCATTTGCATCGAAGCATGAATTGCATTTCCAAGGATTGCCTAGACCGTTAGCAGTTGTCTCTCCGGGCAAATGCATGAATGCAAGCTCTATGGTTCCGGATGTTTCCATCAAGATGGGAAACTATAAATTTCTGTCTTCTCCAATTGTTCTTGGTGACTCGGATATTGATCTTATTCTCGGGATGGACTGGCTTTCTAAGCACAAGGCTCAACTTGATTGTGCTACTAGGGAAATTCAATTGACACACTCTTCTGAGGATGTTATTATTTTTACCCCTCGTGATGAAACCATTCGGTTTTTTCTCTCAATGAGAAGGGCGAATTGAATGCCATCTCTCAAATTCCAGTCGTTTGTGAGTATCAAGATGTCTTTCCAGAAGAACTTCCGGGTATGCCTCCTCACCAGCCAGTTGAGTTCGTTATCGAACTAGAGCCTGGCACTGAACCCGTTTGCAAGCGTCCATACAAGCTTGGACCCAACGAGCTGAAGGAACTGAAGAAACAGCTCGATGAACAAGAGCGTCTGGGTTTGATCAGACCGAGTTCTTCTCCATGGGGTTGTGGTGTTCTTTTTGTAAAGAAGAAGGATGGCATGGACCGACTTTGTGTCGACTACCGTCCATTGAACAAGAAGACAATCAAGAACAAGTATCCACTTCCCAACATCAATGAGCTATTCGGGCAACTCAAAGGTGCTAAAGTATTCTCCAAGCTTGACCTTCGTATGGGTTATCATCAGATTCGCATTCGTGAAGATGATATTCCCAAGACAGCATTCAGAACAAGCTTTGGTTCTTATGAATATACTGTCGTGTCTTTCGGCCTTGTCAATGCTCCTCCAGTATTCTCTCGGATGATGAATTTCATCTTCAACCCCTATACCAATGAATTCCTCCTGGTGTATCTCGATGATATCTTGGTCTTCTCTAAGAATAAGAAGGATCATGCCAAACATTTGCGATTGGTGCTCGACAAGCTCAGAGAGTATCAATTCTATGCGAAGTTCTCCAAATGTGAGTTTTGGCTCGATGAAGTTCTTTTCCTTGGTCACATCATCTCTGCCAATGGCATCGCTGTTAACCCCGAGAAGGTGTCCGCAATTGTGAATTGGGAACCTCCTCAGAATGTCAAGCAGCTCCGTAGTTTTCTTGGTCTTGCAAGCTATTGCCGAAGATTCGTTGAGAATTTCTCTAAGATTGAAAAGCCTCTTTCCAACCTCCTCCAGAAGCATGTGAAGTATGTCTGGTCTCCTGAGTGTGACGTTGCTTTCAACACTCTCAAAGAGAAACTAGCCACAGCTACTGTCTTAACTCCTCCTGATGAATCCAAGCCATTTGAAGTTTTCTGTGATGCTTCTCTCCAAGGTCTCGGTGCTGTGTTAATGCAAGAGAAGAAAGTTGTGGCCTATACCTCTCGTCAGTTGAAGCCCAATGAGAAGAACTACCCCACTCACGATCTTGAGTTGGCGGCAGTTGTCCATGCATTGATAACGTGGAGACATCTCTTGTTGGGAAGACAAGTGGACATTTTCACCGATCACAACAGTCTCAAGTATATCTTCACTCCACCCAACCTCAACCTCAGGCAGACTCGATGGGTCGAAATGATTCAAGAGTACAATCTGAGTATTGAATATACTCCAGCCAAAGCAAATGTCATTGCAGATGCTTTAAGCAGGAAGGCTTATTGCAACAGCTTAATCCTCAAGCCTTTCCAATCGGATCTTTGTGAAGCTTTCCGCAAGCTGAATCTCCAAGTTGTTCCTCAAGGCTTTCTTGCCAACCTCATAGTCTCTCCTACTTTGGAAGATCAAATTTGTGAGGCACAACTCCTTGATGCCATGGTGAAGAAGGTGAAACGTGGTATCGACAAGGGTCTTTCCAAATACAAGTGCTATCGCATTGATGACAGAGACACTTTATTCTTTGAGAACCGGATTGTGGTTCCTAAAGGTGATCTAAGGAAAGTCATAATGAACGAGGCGCACAATTCTCTTCTTTCCATTCATCCTGGAAGTACGAAGATGTACCATGACCTTAAGCAGTCGTATTGGTGGACTCAAATGAAGCGAGAAATTGCTCAATTCGTGAATGAATGTGATGTCCGTCGAAGAGTGAAAGCAAAACACCAACGACCAGCTGGTCTCCTTCAACCTCTTGCTATCCCAGAGTGGAAGTTTGATCATATCGAAATGGACTTCGTGACTGGATTTCCAAAGTCCAAGCGCGGAAATGATGCTATCTTCGTTGTCATCGACAAGCTTTCTAAAGTGGCTCATTTCCTTCCAATCAAAGAATCCATCACAGCAGCTCAGTTGGCAGAGCTTTACACCTCCAGAATTGTCTCTTTGCAAGGCATTCCACAATTGATTTCTTCAGATCGTGGAAGCATCTTCACCTCTAAGTTCTGGGACTCCTTCCAGAAGGCCATGGGCACAAACATTCGCTTCAGCACAGCTTTCCATCCTCAAACTAGTGGCCAAGTCGAGCGAGTCAATCAAATTCTTGAAGATATGCTCAGGGCTTGTGTCATTTCCTTTGGCATGAAATGGGAAGATTGTCTCCCATATGTCGAATTCTCCTACAACAACAGCTTCCAAGCGAGTTCGGGCAAGGCCCCATTCGAGATTCTCTATGGCATAAAGTGTCGTACTCCTCTCAATTGGTCAGAGACTGGTGAACACCAACTTCTTGGCAATGACTTAATCACAGAGGCTGAAGAAATGTGTAAAGTCATCCGTGATAATCTCAAAGCCGCGCAATCGCGCCAGAAGAGTTACTATGATAGTAAGCACCGTGATTTGGATTTCGAGATCGGAGACCATGTCTACCTCCGCGTCTCTCCAATGAAAGGCACTCGTCGCTTCGGTATTAAAGGGAAGCTTGCCCCTAGATACGTGGGTCCTTTCAAGATCATTGGCAAAAGAGGCGACCTCGCCTATCAACTTGAGCTTCCTTCCAACTTCGCGAACATGCACGATGTGTTCCACATGTCACAGCTCCGCAGGTGCTTCAAGACGCCTGAGCGCACTATCAACTTTGAAGAGATTGACCTCCAAGAAGATTTGTCTTATCATGAGCACCCCGTTGCTATTCTTGAAGAAACTAAGCGCAAGACTCGCAACAAGTCAATCAAATTCCTAAAAGTGAAGTGGTCGCACCATTCCGACCGGGAAGCCACCTGGGAACGTCAGGACCATCTCCGTTCTGAATATCCGGAGTTCTTTCAGTCCTAGATCTCGGGACGAGATCCTCTCGTAGTGGTGGAGTGTTGTAACACCTCGGATGTAACTTTCCATATTTGTAACTCCGACTCTTGCCATTTTCGGCTATGTGCTATGATATTCCCTTCGTGGTCGGGTTTTGTCTTTCGTTTTGTATTTTGTTCATGTCATCATGTGCATTGCATTTGCATACGTGTTCGTCTCATGCATCCGAACATTTTCCCCGTTGTCCGTTTTGCAATCCGGCGCTCCTATCTCCTCCGGTGCACCCCTGTTGTTTTCTTTCGTGTGCGGGTGTCAAACGTTCTCGGAATGGACCGAGGCTTGTCAAGTGGCCTTAGTATACCACCCGGAGAGCACAGGTCAAGTTTCGTTCTATTTGGAGGTCGTTTGGTACTCCAACGGTTAACCGGGCATCCGCAAAGTCCATTTGTGTGTGCAGCAAAAACCCCCCCTAAAAACCAGCCCAAAACCCACCAAACTCTCTTCCATGCTCTAGGTCGTTCGATCACGATCGTGTGGGCAAAAACCGCACCTCATTTCGACTCTCCTAGCTCCCTCTACCTATTTATATGTGACCCCTCCCGAAAACGATCGCAGACGAAACCCTAACCCGCTCCTCGCACTGCGCCGGACACGTCCGCCGCCGGCCGGACCCACCGGCCGCAGCCAACCGGCGCTTGCCACGTGTCGCCCGTACACCGGCGCCCGCTGCGGGCCCTCCCGTGCCCC
>NC_057811.1:217079669-217135940 GCF_018294505.1 Triticum aestivum | reverse complement strand
TCCCCACCGCGTCGCCGCGGCCCCGCCGTCGCCGGCCACCGGCGCCGCCTCCCCTCCGGCTCTCCCTCTCCTCCGGCCTCCTCCTCCGGCGCCCGCTCCGGCCGAGCTCGAGCCCGAGCCGGCGAGCTCCCTGAGATCTCGATCTACTGTAGCAGGTTGACTTTCCCGTACCCCGAAATATTCTAAGTCTTTCATTTCTACAGCAAGTGCCCATGTTCAACAGTGCATAACTCTCTGCATATAGCTCCGTTTCGTGCGTGTAATATGTCAAATTGTTCGTCTCGGGATGCTCTACATTTTGTTCAATTGCACCATGTTCATTAGAGATCATCTTGATGCCCAAATCTCTGTTGCAACAGGGCTAGTTGCTGTTATCTGCTGGTTCTTAACAGAACTTGGAGATTTGTCATTTTTTTATCATCAAATCTGTGTATCTTATGGGCATGAGCTCTACATGTGTTTTGTTGTATGCCATGCCATCTTTCTAGTGGTGTATGCCATGTATTTTTGTGATCTCTGTGGTGACTAGCACAAGCATGCAAACTAGGCTCCGTAATGTTTCTGATTTCAGGGACTGATTTCTCGAAGTCTTTGTCTGCTGTTATTTTGTTGCCATGTAAACTTGATGCTACAGAGAGATCCATGCATATTTTGGAGATGTTCAGTAAGGATGTTTTGTAGATATAGTTGTAGTTGATCCAATCCTGCCCTTGTTTGCAATTATGGAGGGCCATACGATGACTCAATCTTGCTCTACTTTTGCTATAAAATATTTCTGGCAGATTCTTAACATGATATGCAATTTTACCAAGCTTATTGTAGTTGATCCATACATTCTATGCTTGTGTTCTTGCCATGGATAGCTTCATAAGCATTCCATCTTGCTGTAGGTATGCTTGTTTTGTCATGCATTGCTTTGTGGTGAGTGCATCAAGCTCACCAACATGCCTTCATATTATTATTTCTGCCATGCTCTGTTTTCTGCTAAGTCTGAAACCTGATAACGAAACTTGCTATGTTTACATGCTTGCCATCATATCTTCTGGTCCTTTTTGGCTTATGGTCAGTACGAGAATTTTGTCATATGCATTTAGTGGAATACTTCCATGCCTTGTTTTGCCATGTTAAGTTCCTGTAGCATGTTGATTGCGTGCTCTGAACATTGCTACCTGATGCTGTTTTCTGCATGTCCAGTAATTTCACCAAGTCTGTGAACCTGTTATCTTTTGCACTTTTGCCATGCTTGTTTGAGCTTGTTATGTTGTGAACTAGCCGTAGCTCACTGTTCATCTTTTGTCAAGCATCTCCTGTAGATTACTGTCATATGCTTTGTTGCTATGTTGGAGTGCTGTAGCTTTGTTACTTGTTACATTTTAAGTGCTATCATGCTGTTAATCACAGATTCGTGTCATTCTTGTTTTGCTTGCCATTTGCAAACCGTGCATCCGTTTCCGGAGATCTTTATATCGATTTCGACCGAAATCATCTCATCTTTCCAGTGGCATGCTTGGTTTGCCAATTTACTGCTTTGTTCATCTTTTTCCTTCCGGAGCACGCATATGCATCGCATATCATATCTTGCATATCATTCATGTTTTGCATCATGTTGCTTGTGCATTTCTCGTGGTTGATTGTGGTTCTGTTTGTTTCTGTTTTTGTCTTGGGTAGAGCCGGGAGACGAGTTCGTGAACGAGGAACCTGTTGAGTACGCTTACGAGGATCAAGCTTTCGACAACTCTGAGAAATTTGCAGGCAAGATGACCACCCCTCGAAATCACTTCTATCTTTGCTTTGCTAGTTGTTCGCTCTATTGCCATGCTGCGCTACCTATCACTTGCTATATCATGTCTCCCATATTTCCATGTCAGCCCCTAACCATCCTTTCCTAGCAAACCGTTGTTTGGCTATGTTACCGCTTTTGCTCAACCCCTCTTATAGCGTTGCTAGTTGCAGGTGAAGTTGAAGTTGTTCCATGTTGGAACATGGATATGTTGGGATATCACAATATCTCTTATTTAATTAATGCATCTATATATTTTGGTAAAGGGTAGAAGGCTCGGCCTTATGCCTGGTGTTTTGTTCCACTCTTGCCACCCTAGTTTCTGTCATACCGGTATTATGTTCCTTGAGTTTGCCTTCCTTACGCGGTCGGGTGATTTATGGGACCCCCTTGACAGTTCGCCTTGAATAAAACTCCTCCAGCAAGGCCCAACCTTGGTTTTACCATTGGCCACCTAAGCCTTTTCCCCCGGGTTTTCTAGAGCCCGAGGGTCATCTTTATTTAAAACCCCGGGCCAGTGCTCCTCTGAGTATTGGTCCAACCTGTCACTCGCCGGTGGCCACCAGGGGCAACTCTGGTCTGGCCTATCGAAAGCTTGAACAATCCAGTGTGCCCTGAGAACGAGATATGTGCAGCTCCTATCGGGATTTGTCGGCACATTCGGGCGGCTTTGCTGGTCTTGTTTTACCATTGTCGGAATGTCTTGTAAACCGGGATTCCGATACTGATCGGGTCTTTCCGGGAGAAGGTTTATCCTTCATTGACCGTGAGAGCTTATGATGGGCTAAGTTGGGACACCCCTGCAGGGTATTATCTTTCGAAAGCCGTGCCCGCGGTTATGAGGCAGATGGGAATTTGTTAATGTCCGGTTGTAGAGAACTTGTCACTTGACCCAGTTAAAATACATCAACTGCGTGTGTAGCCGTGATGGTCTCTTCTCGGCGGAGTCCGGGAAGTGAACACGGTTTGAGTTATGAATGACGTAAGTAGGAGTTCAGGATCACTTCTTGGTCATTACTAGATGACGACCGTTCCGTTGCTTCTCTTCTTGCTCTCTTTTGCGTATGTTAGCCACCATATATGCTTATTGCTGCTGCAGCTCCACCTCATTACACCATCCTTTCCTATAAGCTTATATAGTCTTGATCTCGCGGGTGTGAGATTGCTGAGTCCTCGTGACTCACAGATTCTACCAAAACAGTTGCAGGTGCCGATGATGCCAGTGCAGATGATGGGATCGATCTCAAGTGGGAGTTCGATGAGGAACGTGGTCGTTACTATGTGTCTTTTCTTGATGATCAGTAGTGGAGCCCAGTTGGGACGATCGGGGATCTAGCATTTGGGGTTATCTTATTTCATTTGGATCTTGACCGTAGTCGGTCTATATGTGTGTATTTTGGATGATGTATGATCATATTTATGTATTGTGTGAAGTGGCGATTGTAAGCCAACTCTTTATCCCATTCTTGTTCATTACATGGGATTGTGTGAAGATGACCCTTCTTGCGACAAAACCACTATGCGGTTATGCCTCTAAGTCGTGCCTCGACACGTGGGAGATATAGCCGCATCGTGGGCGTTACAGAAACCAAAAAAGAAACTATCTTTGATACCTTTCTGAAACCTTTGACTGGTAGTAGAATTTTCTTCTGGTCCTTACTCCCTGCTAAAGGCTCTACTGGAGGCATCCTGATGGGGGTTGATGAGGAAATTTTGAAGTTCTCAGCTGGCAGATTGGGACCTTCTCTGTTTCCTGCCATGTCAAAGCTAAGACTTTAGGGGTCAACTTAATTTAGAGTGGTCACTGTCTACGGCTCCTCTTATGAGGAACATAAGGATAGTTTCATGTCTGAATTGCATAGTATGTTTGTGGATTGTGAAACACCTACCCTTATTCGTGGGGACTTCAACATGGTTAGGTATAATATAGATAAGAGTAATGGTAGAGTGGACAATAAATGGTGTGACAAATTTAATGCTTGGATTGAGATTTGGAGCCTTTTAGAAATTAAATTAGGGAATAGGCAGTTTACATGGGCCAACAACCAAGCAGACTTGATCATGTCTACCATTGACATGGTCTTTTATTCTACCGATGTTGATAGGCTTTTTGCTTTAGCCTCCATTCAAGCTTTGCCTAGAATAGGTAGTGACCACACCCCCATCCTTTGGGATTTTGGGATTGGTTGTTGGGTTCTACCGTAGGGTGCGTCGACTGCAAATTAAAATTTTCCTACGCGCAGAACAACCAGGAACATGCTACAGGAGATGGATCACGGTTCGTTACCACTAGACACGCAGTGCCGTGCAGCGGAAGAAGAGTTGGGGCAGCGCGTCCGCGTGGTTTGTCTCCCCCTTGTCCGATCTCCCTCGAACAGCCGGTCGTCGGATCCCTCGTACAGGTTCGCCGGAGTGGCTCAAGTGCACTGCCTCTAACGGTATCCGCGCGTGCAGGAGGAACGTCGTGCGGCGGACTACTAGGTCCAATCACACAACCGGCGGCGAGTAGAGGCGTGTATTCACAACACATGCAAACCCTAGTGACAGCGGCGAAGCGATCATCGCATGAGTGTGCCGCACCCCACTTTATATAAGCGTCCATCAGGGGCTCAATAGTTGGGCCTCGCACGGACCCTAAAGCCCATAAGTCTACTCGGCCACAATCCGAATACAGCTCGGATCACATCCGACCAGTGTCCCCGGATCCGACCTCGTAGGTTCCTTCCCTTAAGCGCGTGACCCCTTAGGTTCAAGCCGGCTTGGTCTTAGTTCGAATCACCTCTGAACTGCACAGTTGCTAGCGGCCCCTAGCAAGGCATGCCGAACACCAAGCAGACTATGAAGCTGGTTAGGCAAACCTGTACATCATACTTCCATTCCATTTGCCACACGATATATGTTGTCGGGCTCAAGGCGAGTCTGTCATCCTTGTGCCAGCCTGACCTCTTTCTCGTTCCAGTGATGCCGACCATAAACCGGATTATCTCATAATCCTTGTCGCATGGCCATGCTTATCCCAGTCGGATCACACGAGGGGCCCAGAGTACATCTCTCCTGATCGGAGGGGCAAATCCCAACTTGCTCGACCATGTCTCGTAGCATGGGTCTAGACAAGCCCGAAACCTACCTTTCTAACTACCCAGTCACGGAGTATCGTTTCGGCGGCCCAAAGCAAGTCTGTCACCATCCCGAGTACATGTGCCAGCTCAGGTCTTAGAACATAGAACGTATGTTCTACTAGAGACTCACAGATGACATATCGCTGCGTCTCATAGTTGGGTCTGTCCGACTTGGACCTTATCTCGACTCGGATCCGACTACGTCAAATCCGACCAGATCCTTCCAAGTCCATATTATCCGGTTAGCATCCAATGCTCCATGGCTAGTGAGACCAAACCATCGACCGTGTCATATGCTAGTCTGGTTGGCTGCGCATCCACACAGCCCTTTCAACTAGGGACCTTTTAGGACAGTCATCATACAATGCATAGTCCCACAAACAAGTCACGTACTTGCTGATACACATCATTGATAATGTCCAAGGACTATCTTTATTCATAAACACATAGGAAATATCATCATACATGATTGCCTCTAGGGCATATCTCCAACAGTCTCCCACTTGCACTAGAGTCAATCGAATAGACATCGAATTCCCATAGCTCTAACATGCCCCTCATGCCTGGGGTGTGGAAGCGGCTTAGTCAACAGATCTGCAACATTTGCATCCGTGTGAATCTGCATAACTCTACATCACCATTCTTTATGATCTTTCGTATCAGGTGATATTTCCGATCTATGTGTCTGACCTTGTGGTGATTCCTCGGCTCCTTGGCTTGTGCGATGGCGCCAGAATTATCACAATAAAGGTCCGACGGTTGTACCGAGGCTGGGAAAATGCCCAGATCATCCAAAAAAATTCGGATCCAAACACCTTCCTTTGCAGCTTCACAAGTCGCAGTGTATTCGGCTTCTGTGGTAGAATCGGCCACCGTATCTAGCTTGGAACTCATCCAGCTCACTACTCCTCCGTTCATGACGTACACGAATCCGGACTGTGATCGACAATCATCTGTGTCGGTTTGGAAACTAGCACCGGCATAAACCCTTACAACGAGCTCTTCCTCACCTCCATAAACTAGGAACATCTCTTTAGTCCTTTTCTCAAAATAGTCTTTACCGCTGCCCAGTGACTCTCACCGGGATTAGCCTGGTATCTACTTGTTAGGCTTATTGCAAAAGCAACATCAGGCCCTGTACATATCATGGCATACATGATGGATCTGATTGGCGAGGCATACGAAATCTACTCATCCTGCTTCGCTCATCAGATGTCGAAGGACTCTGAGTCTGGCTTAGCCTTATACCATGTGAGAGTGGTAAGAACCCTTTCTTCGCCTCAATCATGTTGAACCGCTTCAACACTTTATCTATGTACATGCTCTGGCTTAAGCCGAGCAGCCTCCTCGATCTATCTCTATAGATCTTAATGCCTAAAATATACACTGCCTCACCAAGGACCTTCATCGAAAACTTGCCATTCAATGACTCCTTGACCAAGTTCAGCATCGAAACATCGTTCCCGATCAACAATATGTCATCCACATACAAGATCAAAAACACTATCAAGCTCCCACTTAACTTCTTGTATAAACAAGCGTCCTCTTCTCTTTTGATGAAACCAAGACCAGTGACGACCTCATCAAAACGAATATTCTAGCTCCGAGATGCTTGCCTCAACCCATAAATGGATCTCTTGAGCTTGCATACCTTACTAGTGCTAGTCGGATCGACAAAACCCTTGGGTTGTATCATATACACGTCCTCGGTTAAATTTCCGTGAAGGAAAGCCGTCTTGACATCCATCTGCCATATCTCGTAATCAAAATATGCAGCTATAGCTAGTACGATCCTTACCGACTTCAGCATCGCTACCGGTGATTAAGTCTTGTCATAGTCAATTCCTTGAACTTGTCCATAACCCTTAGCGACAAGCCGAGCTTTGTGGATCTGAACATTTCCATCCACATCGGTTTTCTTCTTAAAGACCCATTTGCAACCAATGGCTGTTACGCCAGGCGGCGCATGAACCAAGTCCCAGACTTGATTCTCATCCATGGAATTTAACTCAGATCTCATGGCCTCCAGCCATGCCTCGGAATCTGGGCTCACCATCGCTTCCGCATACGTGGCCGGCTCGTCACTTTCTAGCGACAATACATCACGCACTTTGTGCAATCTTTCCAACCTCCGTGGTTCCGGTGCCACTTCCACTACGGGTTCCCTGACTGACTCCGGTATGATCTCATCACCAGCCGAGCCATCCCCGAGTGGTCCTCGAATTTCTTCGAGTCGGACCGCCCTCCCACTGGCCTCCCGACTGAGAAACTCTTTCTCAAGGAAAACCCCGTTCCGAGCAACAAACACTTTGTTCTCTTCCCGGTTGTAGAAGCTATATCCCAAGGTTTCCCTCGGATATCCCGCAAATATGCATTTATCCCACTTGGGTGTAAGCTTGTCTGACATAAGTCGCTTGACAAATGCTTCACAACCCCTAATCTTTAGAAAAGACAAACTGGGAGTCTTCCCGGTCCACATCTCATGTGGTGTCTTATCTACAGATTTTGATGGTACCCTGTTAAGTGTGAAAGCTGCTGTTTCTAGAGTGTATCCCCAGAATGACAAGGGTAAATCTGATTTGCTCATCATAAACCGGACCATGTCCAACAAGGTCCTATTCCTACGTTCCGACACGCCGTTTCTCTGTGGCGTACCCGGAGGTGTGAGCTGAGGTACTATACCTCGGCTTTTCAGATGATCATCAAACTCCTGGCTCATGTACTCGCCTCCACGATCAGATCATAGAAGCTTTATGGTCTTGCGGAGCTTATTCTCAACCTCATTCTGAAACTCTTTGAACTTTTCAAAAGTTATCGACTTGTGCCTCATCAAATAGATATATCCATATCTACTCAAGTCGTCGGTAAAAGTCACGAAGTACTGATAGCCACCTCTAGCAGTTGTGCTCATTGGACCACACACATCACTGTGTATAAGCTCCAATAGCTCAGACGCCCTCTCGCAACTCTTTGCAAGAGGAGACTTAGTCATCTTGCCAAGCAAGCATGATTCACATGTCTCGAACGACCCGAAGTCGGACGAAGTTAGGAGCCCATCATCATGGAGCTTCTTCATGCGTTTCAGACTAATGTGGCCAAGCCGGCAATGCCAGAAGTATGTTGGATTTATCTCATTAGGCTTATGCCTCTTGACATTCACGTTATAGACCGGTTCATGTTCTAGATTCAATATAAATAGCCCATCAACAATGGGTGCATAGCCGTGGAACATACCATTCAAATAAAACGAACAACCATTGTCCTTTAAATTGAATTCATAACCTTGACTCATCAAACATGAGGCAGAAATAATGTTCCGACTAAGTGTAGGAATGTAATAACAATTATTCAATTCCAAAATAAATCCAGAAGGAAGCTGGAGCTGCATCGTGCCGACCTCCAACGCAGCAACTGTTGCTTTGTTGCCGGCCCTGATGTCAATCTCCCCTTGTGACACGCGCCTAGTTCTTACCAGCCGCTGCATAGAGTTGCAAATATGAACAATCGATCCGGTATGAAATACCCAAGAGCTACTAGGTATGTCAACAAGGTAAATGTCTATAACATATGTGACAAGTGTACCTTTGCCTAAAGAAGCATTTCCGGCCTTCTTGCCATGCTCTGCAAGCCACTTGCTACAGTTCCTCTTCCAGTGATCAGTTTCCTTGCAGTGATAGCAAACGGTCTTTGAGTCCGGTCCAGACTTCGGCGCAGCAGTGGAGGTTACTGTCTCCGTGCCCTTTGCCTTAGCCTTTTTCTTGGACTAACTCTTCTTGAACATAGCCAATTTCTGCACCATCAACACTTGATGCGTGCCTTTCTTAATATCCTGCTCTGCCATCTTAAGCATCCCATGCAATTCAGTGAGCTTCTTATCCATGCCATGCATATGATAGTTCGAGATGAATGTCCCATAGCTAGGTGGAAGAGAACCCAGAACTGCACTAGTAGCCAGCTCATCCAAGAGAGGGTAGCCCAACCAATCCAAAGCTTGCACATATCTGATCATCTTGATCACATGTGGGCTCAGTGGATCACCTTCCTTCAGCTTGCAATCCATCAAGGATCGCCAGACGTTGAACCTTTCGGTCCTAGCCTGTTGTCGGTGTCAAAACCGGCGGATCTCGAGTAGGGGGTGATGACCCACAAGTATCGGGATCTATCGTAGTCCTTTCGATAAGTAAGAGTGTCAAACCCAACGAGGAGCAGAAGGAAATGATAAGCGGTTTTCAACAAGGTATTCTTTGCAAGCACTGAAATTATCGGTAACAAATAGTTTTGTGATAAGGTAATTTGTAACAGGTAACAAGTAAACAAAGTAAATAAGGTGCAGCAAGATGGCCCAATCCTTTTTGTAGCAAAGGAGAAGCCTGGACAAACTCTTATATGAAGGAAACGCTCCTCAGGACACATGAGAATTATCGTCAAGCTAGTTTTCATCACGCTCATATGATTCGCGTTCGTTACTTTGATAATTTGGTATGTGGGTAGACCGGTGCTTGGGTGCTGCCCTTCCTTGGACAAGCATCCCACTTATGATTAACCCCTATTGCAAGCATCCGCAACTACAAAAGAAGTATTAAGGTAAACCTAACCATAGCATGAAACATATGGATCCAAATCAGCCCCTAATGAAGCAACTCATAAACTAGGGTTTAAGCTTCTGTCACTCTAGCAACCCATCATCTACTTATTACTTCCCAATGCCTTCCCCTAGGCCCAAACAATGGTGAAGTGTCATGTAGTCGACGTTCACATAACACCACTAGAGGAAAGACAACATACATCTCATCAAAATATCGAACGAATACCAAATTCACATGACTACTTATAGCAAGACTTCTCCCATGTCCTCAGGAACAAACGTAACTACTCACAAATCATATTCATGTTCATATTCAGAGGGGTATTAATATGCATAACGGATCTGAACATATGATCTTCCACCAAATAAACCAACTAGCGTCAGCTACAAGGCGTAATCAACACTACTAGCAACCCACAGGTACCAATCTGAGGCTTTGGGACAAAGATTGGATACAAGAGATGAACTAGGGTTTGAGAGGAGATGGTGCTGGTGAAGATGTTGATGGAGATTGACCCCCTCCCGATGAGAGGATCATTGGTGATGATGATGGCGATGACTTCCCCCTCCTAGAGGGATGTTTCCCCGACAGAATAGCTCCGCCGGAGCCCTAGATTGGTTCCGCCAAGGTTCCGCCTCGTGGCGGCGGAGTTTCTTCCCGAAAGCTTGCCTATGATTTTTTTTCTCGGACGAAAGACATCATATAGCATAAGATGGGCACCAGAGGCCTGCTAGGGGGCCCACGAGGCAGGGGGCGCGGCCGGGGGGTAGGGTGAACCCCCACCCTCGTGGCTAGGGTGTGGGCCCCCTCTGGTGCATTCTTTCGCCAGTATTTTTTATTAATTCCAAAAATAACTTTCGTGAAGTTTTAGGACTTTTGGAGTGTGCAGAATAGGTCTCTAATATTTGCTCCTTTTCCAGCCCAGAATTCCAGCTGTCGGCATTCTCCCTCTTCATGTAAACCTTGTAAAATAAGAGAGAATAGGCATAAGTATTGTGACATAATGTGTAATAACAACCCATAATGCAATAAATATCGATATAAAAGCATGATGCAAAATGGACATATCAACTCCCCCAAGCTTAGACCTCGCTTGTCCTCAAGTGGAAGCCGATAACGATAAATATGTCCACATGTTTAGAGATAGAGGTGTCGATAAATAAAGTACGGACATGAGGGCATCATGATCATTCTTATAATAGCAACATATATGGATATTGTCATATGATCTCTTATGCTCAAGTAATAATCTATTCACAATGTAAAGTATGAATCAGAAACTTCATTGAGAACCAACAAACTAAAATCTCGGTCATTGAAGCAATTGCAATTGATCATAACATCGGAAAGAGTCAATATAAGAGCTTTTCAGCAAGTCCACTGTCGGGACCCCGATCCTAAATCACACCGATCTAGCATGTAACACATCATATCACTTTGCGGCCTCATGCACGGTATTCCCACGGGTGCGACCTTACCTGGCCCGGGACCGTTTGCGCCTTTTGGCTCACGTATATGATAGTGTTGCTAGCATCCATATGACAAAGAACCCGGGCCGACATGACTAGTCATGAACCCAAAGTGGCACTAACTTATAGGGACAGGCATACATGCCCCAGCAACGAACGTGTCGGTCATCAGCGGGTGAATCCGGGCTGTAGCAGTTGGGCGAACAGGACTCCGGAGAATCCGGGCTGTAGCAGGCTAACAGGACTCCGGTAGACACCGCGTGACATTTCCCCGAAGGGACAGACACAGGAATGAAGAAGGACACATGCCGGCCAGCCTAAGTGTTCCGAAGCAGTAGCAAGCTACCATGGCTCAGTGGAAGCACTAGGAGACATTTCCCGATAAGAGAGGCTACCAAGGATAAACAACTAGGTTGTCAGATCCCACACATAGCAATACACATTACACATACGCATAACATGCAAGTATGTGTTGTACAACATGGCATCACAACATAACCCAACAACTCATATATATGAAGGCCCAGAAGAGCCACATAGCATTTAATAAAAACAGGGGTCTCATGACCCATCATCCAGAGCATACAAGCAACGGAAGCATTACATGTCTGAGTATAGACAACTACAAAAGAAAAAAAGCTGAGAAGCCTGACTATCTACAAGACCCTCCCAAGGGTACAAGATCGTAGCTGAGGTAACAAGCTACTCGTCGAAGTCCAAGCGGAACTACTAGTGAGACAGATGTCTCATCTGCAAAACATAAATTAAGGAAACGTGAGTACAAAGGTACTCAGCAAGACTTACATCAGATCCTATAATACATGCATTAGTATCAAGAAGGCAATGTGGGGTTTAGTTGTAGCAAGCCAGCTTTGACTCAGTGGCTATCATGTTCTACGACTATGAGTAAGTTCTCTGAGGTAGGAAAGCGCACACGAGTCCACTAACCACCACATCAATACACTACTATGGATTCATTCCCGTCTTCCTACAGGAAGGCCATCCATGGTACTCACACTTGTCTTGACCATTTTAGAGTATCCACTTTAAGATGTCTATGTACCACGTAAGCATCCAAGAAGTCCATAACCGAGGGCACGGCTATTCGAATAGATCATGATAACCCTGCAGGGGTGTACTTCTTCACACACGCTCTCACCACTTATCACCATGTACACGTCATGTATCTCGGCAACCTTCAAGCGGAAGCCTGGCGAGGGTGTCGGCCAAGACCTGACTAACCACACAAGACTCTAGTCCAGGTTTATCGCCTATTCGGGTTCCATCCGCAGGGAGTCCGGCCGAGGTTTCCACTACGGCCCCAAACGATGTGTGCATGGTTCCCGAGCCCACCATCCGGGTGCCACTCGGTACACCGGGCCATGTGTGCCTAGTCTGTCTCAAGCCCACCCTGCCGGGTGCCACTTGGTAGAAGAATAACATTGCCTACAAACACCAGAAACTAGTTGCGACTCCTGGACAGAGATCAAGTTGGTTAATAAGTCAAGAGGGGCACTTAAGCATTCCAATGCGTGGTAGTAGCTAGTCATTGGACAACATACACAGAACTCAGTGCTTAAGGACGGTTCCAGTGAGACAACCCACCATGTACTCCTACATGGCATCTCACCGCTACCTTTACCAAATCGTGTTCACACGCTTAACTCTCAGCATCAGAACATGGCATAACACTCCAATTCATTCCCAATGAACCAGACCTGACACAACTCTAAGCAATAGCAGGAATGGCATGGTAGGAACACAACCTGGCTCAATCAACTCCTACACATGCTAGTGGGTTTCAACTATTTACTGTGGCAATGACAGGTCATGCAGAGGAATGGGTTCAACTATCGCAGCATAAAGTAGCGGTTGAATCGTTGTTGTCCTAATGCAATAAATGAGAGCAGGAGTGAGAGAGTGGGATTGTATCAGAATGAACAAGGGGGTTTTGCTTGCCTGGTAGATCAACAGAGGGGCACTGCTTCACAGACAGGTACTCTGGAACACTCTCCGGAGCAAGACCTGTCGAGAAGGAACGATGTTGGCAATCAATACACAAGCATATGCACCAATATGATGCATGAACATGGCATGAATATGTGATGTTGTTTGAGCTAATGCAGCTAGCATTCATTTGGTTGAAGTCCATTTGAACCAAAGGTTCAAATGCATCTCCAAAATAAGCTCTTATAAATGACATTTATATGTTTTCACTTATACAGTAGGTATAGGTTGGTTTTTCATGCATGAAACTAGTACAGATGGATAGATTGGATTTTTCTGCTAATTTTTCATATATAAATTATTTCAATCTGAGCTACGGTTGAATTTCTATGAATTTTTGAAGTTTATAACAATTTCTGGAATTTCCTGATTTGTTTTAAAACCAGAAAAGAATAACTGCGTCAGCATTGTGTCATGCCTGCGTCAGCAGGTCAACGACGCTGACCAGGTCAAACCTGACGTGTGGGGTCCACACGTCAGTGTCTCAGCTTAAACAGGGGGGTTTAACTTATCCTAATTACAGGATTAGTGGTGTTGGGGCCCACTGGTCGGTGTCAAAGGTTAGGTTAGGCGGTGATTAGCACTAAGCTAATCACCTGACAACGAGGCCCACCTGACGGGCCGGCGAGGTCAAACCAGTCAAACCCGCCGGCGTTTAACCGCCGGCGAGGCCGAACGCGGCAGAGGGGCATGGAAAACGCCCTCTGGCGACCATTCGGGCGGCAGAGACCACCTACGCGAAGCCCAAGCTCACGTGCATCCAGTGGGACACGCGGGAGACCGTGGGGTGGTTGGAGCCCGCCGGAGCAGAGCTCACGACGGCGGCCGGAGTTCGGCTTCGAGCGGCGCGGCACCTAGGGTGGCAAGCAAACGTGGGAGCAAGGGAAACGGTGGCGGGGCTCACATCGGATCCAGAGGCGTCGTCGGCAAGCTCGATGGAGGCTTGGCGCAGCCGGAACAACGACGGCGATCTCGTCGGCCGGAGCTTGAAGATGATGGCGATGGCGACTCTCCAGGGTTTCCTGCGTCACGTGGCTCGACTGAGAGGTAGCAGGCGATGGCGCGGAGCTCGTGGACTCGACGGAGGGGCGAGGGGACGGCGGGGAGTGCGTCGGCGGTGAGCTGCGGCGACGGCAGCGCTTCGGCTATCGCGTGAGAGAGCGAGGGAGAGGGGGCAGAGGAGGGGATCGACACGGGGGGAGTGAGAGGGGCCCGGGGAGTGCGTGGTGCTTCCAGAGAGCCGCGGAAGGGAGCAGGAAGGCAGGAGGTGGCCGGGCGCGTGGCCGCGTGCGGCGAGCACACGCCCCTGTCCTCCTGGCGAGAGGAGAGGGACGACTGGCACTGGCCAGTCGGCTGGGCCGGCACACTGCCAGGCCTCAGGTGAGCACAGGTAAGTTTTCCATTTTTGTTTCGTTTCTATTTTTCTGACATTTGTTCTGATTTAGTAAAAATACTAAATCATTTATTTACTTCTGTCAATTTTTGTAGGAACTATTTGGATTGCTCCAAAACTCCTCACCAATTAACAGAATGTTTGGACATATAATATATATATATAACAAATATATATATATATCCAAAGCAAATAATTACTGGATTAATACCAATGGCCAAAAATAAATATTTATGAGCTCCTAAAAATATTGGTTTGAATTTTACCTCTGACCAATATTTTCAGAGAGAGACATGAACATTTTCTTGGACCTTTTTGGAGCAATTTTTATCTGGGTCATTTCCAGAAATGATTTATGAGGGTTTCACAAATCCCCATTTCAAATTTAAATGAAATTTAAACATGATGCACACATGACTAGCTAGTCTAGGTCATACCAGAACTAGGGATGTGACATCCACATACTCAACTATCATTTAGTCTTTCATAATTGCTAACACTCACACAATACTTATGGGTATAGAGTTTTAATCGGACACAGAGAAAGATAGGGGCTTATAGTGTTGCGTCCCAACCTTTTAGCTCAAGGGTAATGTCAACAATAATAATTCATGCTAACTTACATCCAATTGGATATATATATCAGGATCTTTCCAACACAAGGTGCTTGCCAAAGGATAAAATGTAAAAAGGAAAGGTGAAGATCACCATGACTCTTGCATAAGGTAAAAGACAAAAGTAAAAGATAGGCCCTTCGCAGAGGGAAGCAGAGGTTGTCATATGCTTTTATGGTTGGATGCATGAAATCTTAATGCAAAAGAACGTCACTTTATATTGCCACTTGTGATAGGGACCTTTATTATGCAGTCCGTCGCTTTTATTGCTTCCATATCACAAGATCGTATAAAGCTTATTTTCTCCACACTAATAGATCATACATATTTAGAAAGCAATTTTTATTGCAAGCAACATGACAACTTACTTGAAGGATCTTACTCAATCCATAGGTAGATATGGTGGACTCTCATGGCAAATCTGGGTTTAAGGATATTCGGAAGCACAAGTAGTATCTCTACTTGGTGCAAATAATTTGGGTAGCATGAGAGGTAAAGGCAAGCTCAACATGTTGGCTGATCCATGACAATATACTTTATTTCGGATATAAGAAAACATAGCCCATTATGTTGTCTTCCTTGTCCAACATCAACTCTTTAGCATGTCACAATCATAAAAGATGTCCAAGATAGTATATTTATATGTGAAAACCTCTCTTTCGTTATTACTTCATATTAATTGCAACGATGACCAAAACTATGTTTGTCAACTCTCAACAACTTTTATTCATCACACTATTTATATGTGAAGTCATTACTCTCCATAAGATCAATATGATCTCTTTTATTTCTTTTTATTCTTTTTCTTTTCTTTTGAGATCATACCAAGATAATCAAGCCCTTGACTCAACACTAATCTTTATTATATATAGCTCACAGACTCGATTACATAGAAGGATCATAAAGCAAAACTCAAAACTAAATATACTAGAACTTTATTCTACTAGATCAAGATATTACCAAAAGGATCGAACTAAGAAAAAGGTAAAGGTAGGAGTGTGATGGTGATACGATACCGGGGCACCTCCCCCAAGCTTGGCAGTTGCCAAGGGGAGTGCCCATACCCATGTAGTTATGTCTCCTTCTTCGGAGGTGATGATGATGGAGATGATGAAGATAACTGTGCCCTTAGCTTTTTCATATTGTAATTGAGAAGAGCAATTTCCTCCTTCAAATCATCGACCTCGGATTCCAGCTTCAAAATCATGTCACATAAATCCCCTTTGCTTTTCTGCCAAAAACGAGAAGGAATAGATCGGTTGTGAGACAGTTTAGCTCTCTTAGGGAGACTAGACTTTTTGAACTTCACGTGCATATCCCCAGGTTGAGGTAGAGGAACATCCTCCTCCTCTGAACTTGAATCATTGAGCCTCCTCAAATGAGCATCCTCATCATCATCCGTAGTTCGACCACAAGGAGATAGATCCCCATAGGTCTTTGGGTCAGCAATGAGATGGGAGACATATCTCTCTCCGTCGGAGTCCTGAGATGACATCTTGCTCTAAATCTGCAATAGAAACATCCTCCTCCTCTGAACTTGAATCATTGAGCCTCCTCAAATGAGCATCCTCATCATCATCCGTAGTTCGACCACAAGGAGATAGATCCCCATAGGTCTTTGGGTCAGCAATGAGATGGGAGACATATCTCTCCCGTCGGAGTCCCGAGATGACATCTTGCTCTAAATCTGCAATAGAAACAGCTCAAAACAAAAACAGGGGATAATTGCGTGGTACGGTGGTCAAAACCTTCGGGAGATTATATAATGAATTTTTACCGACCAAAAGAAGTATCGTGCAAGAAAACAGAGTCTGGAGAGCGCACGAGGTGCCCACGAGGCAGGGGGCGCGCCCTCCACCCTCGTGGACGGCCCGTGTCCTTCCCGAACTACTTCTTATTTTCCTATTTTCTTAAATATTCCAAGACGGAGAAAAATTGCCATTAGAACTGTTTTGGAGTCGGTTTACTTAGCCTACCACATACCTATTCCTTTTCGGAGTCTAAAACACTCTGGAAAGTGTCTCTTATGTATTCCTCCAGGGTTACGGTTTCAATAAAATTGGTTTCAACATTTATAGGATTACCTGAGATATAATATTTGATTCTTTGACCGTTCACCACCTTCGGATTTGTGCCTTCGAAGTTGTTGATTTTTATGGCACTAGAACGATAGACCTCCTCGATAACGTAAGGACCTTCCCATTTAGAGAGAAGCTTTCCTGCAAAAAATCTTAGGCGAGAGTTGAATAGCAACACATAATCTCCAACATTAAACTCACGCTTTTGTATCCTTTTGTCATGCCATCTTTTAACTTTTTCTTTAAACAGTTTGGCATTCTCATAAGCCTGGGTTCTCCATTCATCAAGTGAGCTAATGTCAAATAACCTCTTCTCACCGGCAAGCTTGAAATCATAATTAAGCTCTTTAATGGCCCAATATGCCTTATGTTCTAGTTCGAGAGGTAAGTGACATGCTTTTCCATAAACCATTTTATACGGAGACATACCCATAGGATTTTTATATGCAGTTCTATAGGCCCATAATGCATCATCAAGTTTCTTAGACCAATTCTTTCTAGATCTGTTAACAGTCTTTTGCAAAATTAATTTGAGCTCTCTGTTACTCAATTCTACTTGACCACTAGACTGCGGGTGATATGGAGATGCAATTCTATGATTAACATCATACTTAGCAAGCATCTTACGAAAAGCACCATGAATAAAATGTGAACCACCATCAGTCATTAAATATCTAGGGACTCCAAACCTCGGAAAAATAACTTCTTTAAGCATCTTAATAGAGGTGTTATGATCAGCACTACTGGTTGGAATAGCTTCTACCCACTTAGTAACGTAATCAACAGCAACTAAAATATGTGTATACCCATTAGAGGAAGGAAACGGTCCCATATAATCAAAGCCCCAAACATCAAATGGTTCAATGACGAGTGAATAATTCATAGGCATTTCTTGACGTCTACTAATATTACCAATTCTTTGACATTCATCACAAGATAAGACAAACTTACGGGCATCTTTGAAGAGAGTAGGCCAATAAAAACCGGATTGCAATACCTTATGTGCAGTTCTATCTCCAGCGTGGTGTCCTCCATAAGCCTCGGAGTGACACTTGTGTAGGATCTGTTCCTGTTCATGCTCAGGTATACAACGTCTAGTGACACCATCTACTCCTTCTTTATAAAGGTGTGGGTCATCCCAGAAGTAATGCCTCAAATCATAGAAAAACTTTTTCTTTTGCTGGTATGTGAAACTAGGTGGTATAAATTTAGCAACAATATAATTAGCATAATCAGCATACCATGGAGCAGTGCGAGAAGCATTTATGACAGCCAATTGTTCATCGGGAAAGCTATCATCAATAGGTAGTGGGTCATCAAGAACATTCTCTAACCTAGACAAGTTGTCTGCAACGGGGTTCTCAGCTCCCTTTCTATCAATAATATGCAAAGCAAATTCTTGTAGCAAGAGAACCCATCTAATAAGTCTAGGCTTAGCATCTTTCTTTTCCATAAGGTATTTAATAGCAGCATGATCAGTGTGAATAGTTACTTTAGAATCAACAATATAAGGTCTGAACTTATCACAAGCAAATACGACTGCTAAAAATTCCTTTTCAGTAGTAGCGTAATTTCTCTGGGCATTGTCTAGAGTTTTACTAGCATATTGTATAACATTTAATTTCTTATCAACTCTTTGTCCTAGAACAGCACCTACAGCATACTCACTAGCATCACACATAATTTCAAAGGGTAAATTCCAATCAGGTGGCTGAACAATAGGTGCAGAAATCAAAGCTTTCTTAAGTATTTCAAATGCTTCTACACAATCATCATCAAAGACAAAAGGAATATATTTTTGTAAGAGATTAGTCAGAGGCCTGGAGATTTTAGACAAGTCCTTAATGAACCTCTTATAAAAACCGGCATGACCAAGGAAACTTCTTATACCTTTAATGTCCTTGGGACACGGCATCTTTTCAATAGCATCAACTTTAGCTTTATCAACTTCAATACCTCTTTCAGAAATTTTATGCCCCAAGACAATACCTTCATTAACCATAAAGTGGCACTTCTCCCAATTTAAGACAAGGTTAGTTTCTTCACATCTCTACAAAACTAGATCAAGGTTGCTCAAGGAATCATCAAAAGAAGTTCCATATACGGAGAAATCATCCATGAAAACCTCAACAATCTTTTCAAAAAAATCAGAGAATATAGCCATCATGCATCTTTGAAAGGTAGCAGGTGCATTACATAAACCAAAAGGCATACGTCTATAAGCAAAGGTACCGAAAGGGCAAGTAAAAGTGGTCTTTTCTTGATCCTCTTTTGACACAGGTATTTGAGAGAAACCAGAATAACCATCTAGAAAGCAAAAATGTGTATGTTTGGATAGTCTTTCTAGCATTTGATCAATAAAAGGTAAAGGGTAATGATCCATTTTAGTAGCTTTATTTAATTTGCGGAAATCAATTACCATTCTATAACCTGTAACAATTCTTTGTGGGATCAATTCATCTTTATCATTAGGAACCATAGTAATACCTCCCTTCTTAGGGACACAATGGACAGGACTTACCCACTGACTATCAGCAACGGGATAAATTATACCTGCCTCCAGAAGCTTTAGTATTTCTTTTCTTACCACTTCTTTCATCTTAGGATTTAACCGTCGTTCGTAATCAACAACTGGTTTAGCGTCTTTCTCCAATTTTATTTTGTGTTGGCATAAAGAGGGACTAATGCCCTTAAGATCATCAAGAGTATATCCAACAGCAGCATGGTGCTTCTTCAGAGTTTTCAACAATTTCTTTTCTTCATGCTCTGAAAGGTTAGCACTAATAATAACATGATATATCTTCTTTTGATCAAGATAAGCATATTTAATAGTATCAGGTAATGGTTTAAGCTCAAATACGGGATCACCCTTGGGTGGAGGAGGATCCCCTAGGATTTCAATAGGCAAGTTGTGTTTCAAAATAGGTCCCTGTTTAAAGAATATGTCATCTATTTCCCTTCTTTCATTCATATACATATCATTTTCATGGTCTAGCAAATATTGTTCTAAAGGATCACTAGGGGGCACGGCAATAGAAGCAAGACCAATAATTTCATCTTTACTAGGCAATTCCTCATCACAGGGTTGTCTACGAAATTTAGCAAAGTTAAACTCATGAGACATATCCCCCAGGACAATAGTAACAACATCCTTTTTGCAGTCTATCCTAGCATTAACAGTATTCAAGAAGGGTCTACCAAATATGATGGGACAAAAGTTATCTCGTGGGGAACCAAGAACAAGAAAATCAGTAGGATATTTAACTTTTCCACACAAGACTTCAACATCTCTAACAATCCCGATTGGTGAAATAGTACCTCTATTGGCAAGCTTAATTGTAACATCAATTTCTTCTATCTCAGCAGGTGCAATATCATGCATAATTTCTTTGTATAAGGAATGAGGTATTGCACTTGCACTTGCACCCATATCACATAAGCCATGATAACAATGATCTCCTATTTTAACAGAAATAACAGGCCTGCCTACAATAGGTCTATGTTTATTTTTAGTATCAGGTCTGGCAATTCTAGCAGTTTCCTCACAGAAATAAATAACATGCCCATCAATATTATCAGCCAAGAGATCTTTAACCATAGCAACACTAGGTTCTACTTTAATTTGCTCGGGGGGCTTGGGTGTCTTAATGTTACTTTTGTTGACCATAGTTGAAGCTTTAGCATGATCCTTTATTCTAACAGGGAAAGGTGGTTTCTCAATATAAGCAGTAGGAACGACAGGATCATTATAAGTGATAGTCTTTTCTTCAACTTTAATAGGTGCAACTACTTTTACTTCAATGGGAGGATTATATTTAAACCACTTCTCCTTAGGGAGATCAACATGAGTAGCAAAGGATTCACAGAAAGAAGCTACTATCTCAGAGTCAAGTCCATATTTAGTGCTAAATTCACGGAAAACATCGGTATCCATAAAAGATTTAACACAATCAAACTTAGGTATTATACCTGACTCCTTACCTTCGTCGAGGTTCCAATCTTCAGAGTTGCGTTTAATTCTTTCCAATAAATCCCACTTGAATTCAATAGTCTTCATCATAAAAGATCCAGTACAAGAAGTATCGAGCATGGAGCGATTATTGAGAGAAACCGAGCATAAAAAATTTGAATAACCATTTTTCTTGAGAGCTCATGATTGGGGCATGAATATAACATTGACTTATGCCTCCCCCAAGCTTGAGCGATGCTTTCTCCTTTGTGAGGCCAAAAATTATATATATAATTACGATCCCGATAAACAAGATGCCTAGGATAAAACTTCTGAAGAAATTCCAATTTCAATCGGTTGTAGTTCCATGATCCCATATCATCACATAGCCTAAACCATGTCAATGCCTCTCCCTTCAAAGATAAAGGGAAGACCTTCTTCTTGATAACATCCTCGGGCATACCTGCAAGCTTAAATAATCCACAAACTTCATCCACATAGATTAGGTGCAAATCGGGATGTAATGTTCCATCTCCTGTAAAAGGATTAGCTAGCAGTTTATCTATCATACCCGAAGGAATTTCAAAGTAAACATTTTTAGTGGTTTCAGTAGGTTGAGGAGCAACTCTTTCCTCTACTGGTCGGGGTGAAGATACCCCGAACAAGCCCCTCAAAGGATTATGTTCCATAGTAACACGTGATAGTAAATTTCAGCACACATATAAATTTTTCCTTACCAAATTCCACCTACCAAAGGCGCTTCACTCCCCGGCAACGGTGCCAGAAAAGAGTCTCGATGACCCACAAGTATAGGGGATCTATTGTAGTCCATTCGATAAGTAAGAGTGTCGAACCCAACGAGGAGCAGAAGGAAATGATAAGCGGTTTTCAGCAAGGTATTCTCTGCAAGCACTGAAATTATCGGTAACAGATAGTTTTGTGATAAGGTAATTTGTAACAGGTAACAAGTAATCAAAGTAAATAAGGTGCAGCAAGATGGCCCAATCCTTTTTGTAGCAAAGTACAAGCCTGGACAAACTCTTATATGAAGGAAAACGCTCCCGAGGGCACATGGGAATTATCGTCAAGCTAGTTTTCATCACGCTCATATGATTCACGTTTGTTACTTTGATAATTTGGTATGTGGGTGGACCGGTGCTTGGGTGCTGCCCTATCTTGGACAAGCATCCTACTTATGATTAACCCCTATTGCAAGCATCCGCAACTACAAAATTAGTATTAAGGTAAACCTAACCATAGCATGAAACATATGGATCCAAATCAGCCCCTAACGAAGCAACTCATAAACTAGGGTTTAAGCTTCTGTCACTCTAGCAACCCATCATCTACTTATTACTTCCCAATGCCTTCCTCTAGGCCCAAACAATGGTGAAGTGTCATGTAGTCGACGTTCACATAACACCACTAGAGGAAAGACAACATACATCTCATCAAAATATCGAACGAATACCAAATTCACATCACTAATTATAGCAAGACTTCTCCCATGTCCTCAGGAACAAACGTAACTACTCACAAATCATATTCATGTTCATATTCAGAGGGGTATTAATATGCAAAATGGATCTGAACATATGATCTTCCACCAAATAAACCAACTAGCATCAACTACAAGGAGTAATCAACACTACTAGCAACCCACAGGTACCAATCTGAGGCTTTGGGACAAAGATTGGATACAAGAGATGAACTAGGGTTTGAGAGGAGATGGTGCTGGTGGAGATGTTGATGGAGATTGACCCCCTCCCGTTGAGAGGATCGTTGGTGATGACGATGGCGATGATTTTCCCCTCCTGGAGGGATGTTTCCCCGGCAGAACAGCTCCGCCGGAGCCCTAGATTGGTTCCGCCAAGGTTCCGCCTCGTGGCGGTGGAGTTTCTTCCCGAAAGCTTGCTTATGATTTTTTCTTGGATGAAAGACCTCATATAGCAGAAGATGGGCACCGGAGGCCTACCAGGGGGCCCACGAGGTAGGGGGCGCGCCCAGGGGGGTAGGGCGCACCCCCCACCCTCGTGGCCAGGGTGTGGGCCCCCTCTGGTGGATTCTTTCGTCGGTATTTTTTATTAATTCCAAAAATAACTTCCGTGAAGTTTTAGGACTTTTGGAGCTGTGCAGAATAGGTCTCTAATATTTGCTACTTTTCCAGCCCAGAATTCCAGCTGCAGGCATTCTCCCTCTTCATGTAAACCATGTAAAATAAGAGAGAATAGGCATAAGTATTGTGACATAACGTGTAATAACAGCCCATAATGCAATAAATATCGATATAAAAGCATGATGCAAAATGGACGTATCAAGGGGTCCCGAACTGTGCGTCTAAGGTCAATGGTAACAGGAGACAAGGGACATAATGTTTACCCAGGTTCGGGCCCTCTCTATGGAGGTAATACCCTACTTCCTGCTTGATTGATCTTGATGAATATGAGTATTACAAGAGTTGATCTACCACGAGATCATAATGACTAAAACCCTAGATGTCTAGCATGTATGACTATATTTGTCCTTCGGACTAAGCCCTCCGGTTTATATAGACACCGGAGGGGATTAGGGTTGTACAAAGTCGGTTACAGAGAAAGGAATCTTCATATTTGGATGCCAAGCTTGCCTTCCACGCCAAGGAGAGTCCCATCCAGACACGGGTAGAGTCTTCGGTCTTGTATCTTCACAGCCCATTAGACCGGCCCATGTCCAACAGGTCGGACACCCGAGGACCCCTTAGTCCAGGACTCCCTCAGTAGCCCCTGAACCAGGCTTCAATGACGAGGTGTTCGGCGCGCAGATTGTCTTCGGCATTGCAAGGAGGGTTCCCCTTTCCGAATACTCCAAGATAGTCTTCGGACGCAACGAATGTGTCCGGATCTGCAACACAAGTACCACACACACAACCGCGGAGAGTATAATATTTCACGAGTCCAATCCGCTGACAACTTTTTACAACGTGACATCACGTCTGCCCGGTCATTATTTCGAACCGTTTTCATCCGCTGTCCCATGTTTCGAGACACGGTTTTTATTGGCACGTCTTGTCAAAGCAGAGATCATGTCCCCTTATTGCAGGATTCTCATCAATACGGGCGTGGGTAATCTAACCGTGCCGTTTGCACAGCCCTTGGGAACAGGCGAGTTTTAAGGCGAGTGGGGAGGCACTTGATATTCACTGCCTTTATAAGGGAATAAGGATTCCTTTCTTTCACCCACGCCTTCTCTCTTTCTCTGCCCTTCCATTCTTGAGGTCCAACGCCCAAGTCCTCATCTTTTCTGCCTCAAGAAAGCACTCAACCATGTCCGGATCTGGAGGGCAAGGCAAGTGGATGGCCTCCTCCGTTAAGGAGAAGGACATCACCAAGCTTCGGGAGGCCGGGTATCTGGCGAGAGAAAGCACCCACCGGCTTCCGGACAAGGGGCAAGTCGTCCCCACCCCGAAGCCCAATGAGAGGGTGGTATTCATCCCCCATTTCGTCCGCGGGTTAGGGTTTCCTCTCCACCCTTTCGTCTGCGGACTTATGTTCTATTACGGGCTAGATTTCCATGATCTAGCCCCAAACTCCTTCCTCAACATATCGGCATTTATTGTCGTGTGCGAGGCCTTCCTCTGCATTCCTCCCCACTTTGGACTGTGGCTCAAGATATTCAATGTGAAGCCAAAGGTGGTGGATGGTCAACACGCAGAGTGCGGAGGCACCATGGTGAGCAAGATGCCCAACGTTACATGGCCCAAGGGTACTTTTGTGGAGACCGTCAAAGAGTGGCAGAAACTGTGGTTCTATATCACAGAGCCCCGCAACGCCACCTGGGCCGCGGCTCCCGAGTTCATATCCGGAGCTCCAATGCGGCTCACCTTCTGGATAGAGAAGGGCCCAAATTGGTCTTCCTCGGACGAACTGATAGCGCTGCAAACGCGCATCCAAAGCATGGTGGATAAAAACATCAAGCTCGTCAACGTGATCCAGGTGATGCTAGTTCGCTGGATTCTTCCATGCCAGAGCCGAACATGCTCTTTATGGGAATTTGATCCGGAGAAGCACCAAACCTTGGAGAGGCTCTTCGGAACCACTCACGAAGATGTGTGGAAGTTGCTCTTTAAAGGCAATGAGACGCCGCCGGACATAGACTTGGACCGCGGGCACGATCTTGCCCATCCTGCCAGTGCGGTAAGTCTTTCTCGTCTCAACGTGCATCCTCTACTTGCTTGTTCAAGGAAGATATCTAAAACTTCACTATTTATTTTTTTCAGGTATGGACAGAGAAAGCGGAGCAGATTCGGTGTCTGACTCCGCTGCCCGAGGAACCAGTCATCCCGCTCCTGGCGAAGATGCTGGTTCCGGTGCTCTACAAGGCGCCGAGAAGAAGGCCAAGGGGGGAAAAAGTGGCCCTCGCCGCAAAGGACCTTCGGACGTGTCGTCCGAAGACAAGACTCACTCCTCTGTCGCCGAAGACGACAAGGAGGAGGAGGAAGAAAGCAACTCTCCCCCTTATGGGAGAAGGAAGAAGAGGGCAGCCTCCACAAATCTGGAGGCGGAGGCGCCCAAGAGGGGGAAGGGCCCCCTCGCGGATAACTCCGCGTGGGACGTCGACAGCAGCCCAGAGCAACGCCCCCGAAGCAAGCCCCTGGCCACATCGTAAGTACTAAAAAAACGTATACGTCCATGTATCCGGCCTCTCCTCTTCATGGTATTAACATGTTTAATTATGCTATTGCAGTCCGGCCCATGACAGCTCCCTGCGATCCTCATCAGGAGGTTCGTTGGATTCAAAGGCGATGGCCAGCGAGTCACCGCCGGCCGCTCACTCTCCCATGGCCAAGGGCGATGGCGAGGTGCTATCCCAAAGGACCTTCCCAGGTCAGGGAGAGGTTCAGGAGGCCGTTAGGGTGGCGCCAGAGGGTGACCCTTCGGCTGCCGGACACTCGGGAGAGAACACCCCCATGGAGACCGGGCGATGGGGGCAATGTCCAGTTCGGACCCCAGCCGAATACGATTCCGGAGGCCTATACGGCTCCGGAATCCGGCGAGCAGCCTCCTTCAAGAGAAGGAGGTGTGCCTATCCCGCCGGTGACCTCTGTCCAACCAGAGGCACCGGATAATCTGCTGGAAGCGCTACGAGGCGCTTCCATTGTGGAGGAACACCATATCCTTATGGGTACGGTGATTGAGAGGGTTCAGTCCGTCCAGAGCGGACTGACCGAAGCCTGCGGCAGCCTGCTGACAGGCTTTGAGGTAAGCGACGCAAAAGAAAAGGTCCTAGTATAGACAGTAGCCCCTGAGACACTGTCCAGTGTTCGGAAAGAAAAGCCGGACAGAGGATCAATTTATTTTCGCAGGAAACTAACTAAAGATGTCTTATATGAATAAGCAGGCGTCGTTGCTGGTCGCAACCTCTCATGCTGCGAAGGCTCCGTACTAAAGTAGAGTCTAGAGCGGGCCGAAGAAGAGCTCGGCCTTGTAAAAAGGCAGCTAGAGGACAAGCAAGGTATGTTGCGACTTGCTGTATACTCAGAAAGAATGAATGATGTGTATTGACCGTAGTGCCATAATATTAGTAGGAGCTGCGACCGAGGTCGAAGTCCTTAAAAAGGCCCTGGCCGAGGCCGAGGAGAAAACTGCCAAGGAACGAGCCGCCCGTGAGAAGCACGAGGCCAGGCTTGGTGAGGTACAGCAAGAGCTCCAGGATGCCGTCAAGAAATGCTAGACCTTGGAGCGTGATGTTTCGGCTCAAAAGACCGAACTTGCCAAGGCTCGCCAAAGCGTGGAAGAGGCCCGGGTTGAAGCCCGGGGCGCCCTCCAGGAGATCCAGGAGGCCAAGAAAATCGCGGCGCGTAAGGCGTTTAGTATGCAAAGCAAGTATGTGAAGAAGAGGTATCTCTTACTAACCCGGATTTGGAGTTCTCCAGGGGCGTTTGCGGATCTGCCGTGCAGTGCTTCTGACGCTGCGGAATTCTTCCGAGCCGAAGAAGGGACCTCAACGGAGAAGCTGTTCTGGTCGCAATACCTTGCGCCAGAACATCTGGTGCCCTTTAGCGATCAGCTAAAACAGCTGGTCGAGCTGCATAGGGTGGCCGAACTGGCCATGTAGGATTTAATAATCCGGTTGTGGCCTGCCGGAGCTATACCCAACAGCTACTTCGGGCTCGTGAAGCGGCTGGTAGACGCCTGCCCTCGGCTGGACGTCGTCAAGAGGTCGGTCTGCATCGAGGGCACGCGCATGGCCTTCACCCGTGTCAAGGTGTGGTGGGCGAAGATGAACGCCGTCAAGCTTGCGACTGAGGGACCGCCTGAGGGCAAGGAGCACCGCACGCCCGAGTGGTATTTTGAAGACGTCCTGGAGGGGTCTCGTATTGTGGCGACGCAATGTGCACAAGACATTATCTTTGAATGAAATGCATTTATGTTGTCCCTGCCTTGTATGATGAAACAAAGTCGTTATGTAATACAATGTTTATTTAGAAAAATTTACCTCCTGTGCGGCCGTGTTTTATGAAATCGGAGAGTTGGCCAGTCATCGGCTTCTGCCCCCACATAGGTAGTACGGGGCTGTTCGGGATGGAATCTAAACACTCTTGATCCAATTGTTTGGTCCTTGAAGGAGGTGTTTAGTGCAACGAACCAGGCAATCAGACTATGCGGCTTGAACACCCTCACTTAGCCATAGGAGTTTGACAATAAAAATTTAGGCACAGCCCCTAGTATCCGAACTAGGATGCTGTAAACACCTGATCGGGCAAGTACCAATCCCTCGCGTAAGGCGGAAAAATCTCTAAATATTTGAGACCTCCGAAGAGCTGACCGGCTCTCGCCGCATCATGACAGTCAGTTTTTGGCTTTCTCTACTGAGGTGCTCATCCGGGTAAACAAGGGCACAATCGCAGTAGTTCTCCCTTTACTACCCTAGCCGATATAACAGAACGTAAGGTAGTAAGCACAGGAGCCGGCCAACCCAACTATTGACCAAAGACATGATTCGAAGCCAATGCATATAGTGCTAAATTCGGGGTGCCGAACTATACTGTAAAAAGTGTTCGGACTTTGTTGCCGTGTTGTGGGGCACTATGAAGCCCCTGGCAAATTGAAATGTACCAAAGTGTACGGGTGCTATTTGATAAAGTTATCAAAAAAGGAAAATAGGAAAGAAGAAAGGGTAGTAAGCTAGAGCCACAGAGTTTGGGCCGCAAACTGTTTCCATAATTTGATTAATATGTCAAAGCGCATTCGTACAAGTAGAGCAATGAGCAACAGGCTATTTAATATGCCAAAACCAAGGGAGAGCTGCGTGTGGGTCCTGAAAACAGGTAGAGTGATCGTTAAAGAGACCACATAGAAATTCCCCTATACGTCCATGCATCTTGCCGTCTTGGTGTATTTATCCTTCCAAAGGACAGGTGATTAGGCCATCAGGGAAGACATGTGGAGAAGAAACTTGAAAAGGAGAAAAAAGGAAATAGTGAAAGTATGTGTGTCCAAGGGCGGTGGAGCCGTATTGTGGATCACAAGCTAGTTATGCCTCCGTCTATGCCCATGGTATTTTGAGTGTGTAGTTATGTACGCGCGGTACGAATGCCGCCACTTGGTCGGGACTGGGGCGGAGGCCGAATTGCTAGTCGAGCTCTTGACGAGCTGAGTTGTCCTGCTGCAGGGTAGTCCAGACTCTCTTGACAGTGTCCGGGAGCTCGGTTGCCGAATTAAGGTTCTGCTTGAAAAGGCCTCTCTATACCTCTGCTGCTAAGGCAGTGGTGTGCTCCTCGGTACGGAGGGAGCGTTCCGTGTTTCCATTAACTGTTATGACGCCGCGTGGTCCAGGCATCTTGAGCTTGAGATAAGCGTAGTGAGGCACCGCGTTGAATCGAGCAAATGTGGTTTGTCCAAGCAGTGCGTAATAGCCGCTGCGAAAGGGGACGATATCGAAGATCAACTCCTCGCTTCGGAAGTTGTCCGGAGATCCAAAGACAACCTCTAGTGTGATTGAGCCCGTACAGCGGGCCTCTATACCTGGTATGACTCCTTTAAAGGCAGTCTTTGTGGGCTTGATCTGTGATGGATTAATGCCCATTTTGTGCATTGTATCCTGATAGAGCAGGTTGAGGCTGCTGCCATCGTCCATGAGGACTCGCGTCAGGTGGAATCCATCAATTAGTGGGTCAAGGACCAGTGCGGCCGAACCGCCGTGACGGATACTAGTCGGGTGATCCCGACGATCGAAGATGATCGGGCATGACGACCATGGATTAAATTTTGGGGCGACTGGCTCTACTGCATAGACGTCCCTGAGCGTGCGCTTGCGTTCCCTCTTGGGGATGTGGGTAGCGTATATCATGTTCACCGTTTTGACCAGAGGGAGAAACTTCTTCTGCCCCCCTGTGTTCGATGGCCGGGGCTCCTCGTCATCGTCCTTGCTTTGTGATCCCTTCTCCTTGTTTTTGGCATTTAACTTGCCGGCCTGTTTAAAAACCCAACAGTCCCTGTTGGTATGGTTGGCCGGTTTTTCAGGGGTGCCATGGATCTGGCACGGACGATTGAGTATGCAGTCCAAACTGGATGGTCCCGAGTTGTTTCCTTTATATGGCTTCTTCCGCTGACCGGACTTGGAGCCACTGAATTCGGCGTTGACTGTAGTGTCATCGGTGTTATCACCATTGCTTCGATGTTTGTGCGTGTTGCGTCGGAGCTTGCCGTTGCTGTTTTTGACCTCGGAGGTGCCCGCTTCGCTTGCCATGTTTTTGCTACGGGCCAGCCAACTATCCTCACCCGCACAAAAGCGGGTCATGAGTGCCGTGAGGGCTGCCATGGACTTCAGCTTTTCTTGGCCGAGGTGGCGGGCGAGCCATTCATCGCGGATGCTGTGTTTAAAGGCCGCTAGGGCTTCGGCATCCGGACAGTCGACAATCTAGTTCTTTTTAGTTTGGAACCTAGTCCAGAATTTCCTGACTGACTCTACGGGTTTTTGAACTATGTGACTTAAGTCATCGGCATCTGGTGGCCGGACATATGTACCTTGGAAGTTGTCGCGGAAGGCGTCTTCCAAATCCTCCCAGCTGCCAACAGAGTTTTCAGGCAGACTGTTTAACCAGTGCCGAGCTGGCCCTTTGAGTTTTAGCAGGAGGTATTTGATGGTGTGGAGGTCATCTCCGCGGGCCATATGGATATGGAGAAGAAAATCCTCGATCCACACCGCGCGATCAGTTGTTCCATCATATGATTCAATATTCACGGGTTTAAACCCTTCTAGGAATTCATGCTCCATTACTTCATCAGTGAAGCAAAGAGGGTGTGCGGCTCCTCTATATCGGGCCACATCGCGACATAGCTCCGATGGAGTCCGTCTGCGGTTTTTGGCCCGGGCGTGACTAGGCTTGTCACATACGAATAGATAGCCGTCGTCGCATGTCGGGGCGTGTCCTCGCGATCCGTAGATCGATCTGGTATGTCCTGCTCTACTGTCCAGGTCCTGCCGAAGGTCATATGTATAACCCCGAGCTGTTTAATCTCTGCTTTTACGGTGAGATGGGGCGGGCTGGTGTTCGGCTTGAGTTGCCGCTTTCTCCCGACCACGTGGTGGTCGGTCAGCCGCATTGCGCGATGATGGTACGGGCTCCGGCGCCTCATCATCGAACTGAGGTAGCAATTTGCGCTTCGGGTAACTTTTGGCTGGGCACTTGAGGCCGTATTCTTTGGCTGCCAGGACGTTAGTCCATCTATCGTTGAGCAGATCTTGGTTAGCTTGAAGCTGCTGCTGCTTCTTTTTCAGGCTCCTTGCAGTGGCTATTAACCGGCACTTAAAGCGCTCCTGCTCGAGAGGTTCCTCAGGCACGGTAAAATCCTCATTGCCGAGGCTCGCCTCATCCTCGGAGAGTGGAAGATAATTACTATCCTTTGAGTCGTCATGTATGGCCTGTTTATCAGGGCTAACTTGCCCGTTTTCCCGTTCCTCCTGTTCGGAAGTTATCTCAACGGGGTCTTCATTATCTTCGGCATCGTCCGGAGTATTGTTTTCTCCCGTGCCGGTATTGCTGTCTTTTCCATGACGTGACTTCGAGTGGCGCCGCTGACGCCGGCGCTTTGGCTGTGTCTCACGAGGTTTATCCTCGACTGGATCTTCTTTGTCATCGTCGTTAGTTCTTTTAGGTGTATCCACCATGTACACGTCGTAAGAAGAGGTGGCCGTCCAGCGTCCGATAAACGGTGGGTTTTGGCCCTGCTCCTCGTCGGCATCGTCATCTATACCGTCGATGTCTTCGGAGCCGTAATCGAGCATGTCGGTTAAGTCTTCGACAGTGGCTATGAAGTGGGCGGTGGGTGGGAAGCAAAATTCTCCGTCATCAGCCTCCAGTTCGAACCAGATATAATTCGGCTGTGAGCCCCCCGCTAAGGATAGTGCTTAACGAGTTTAACACGTCGCCCAAAGGCGAGTGTTGCTAAATGTCCATGGAGCTGAATTCAATGATCGATGACTGATCGAGCTCGACGCACGTGGACGTACATGGTTCGGAACCTGTAGCCGGAAACGAGTCCAAGGCTCCGGTTACATAGATTCCACTCGAGGTTGGGTCTGTGTGCGGCTCTGATGCCGCTAGGACTGCGGCATCCATGGCGGGGTTGAGCCTCCCGTCTTCGGATGGCGCGATCTGCTCCGGATCTAAGGCCAGAGCAGTTACAGGTGCTATCTCCTGGGTATGGTACGATGATAGATTTAAGTCATGTTCATCGTGGTGATGGGGATCGGCTGCCGTGGTCTCGAATCCGTCGAAGATCGAGTCTCCGCGGACATGCGTGATGTAGTTCAAGCTCCCGAATCTGACCTGACGGCCAAGGGCGTAGCTATCAATTTGCTCCAGATGGCCAAGTGAGTTGGCCCACAGTGCGAAGCCGCCGAACACGAAGATCTGTCCGGGCAAGAAGACTTCTCCTTGGACAGCATTGTTGTAGATGATTGAAGGGGCCATCAAACCTTTTGAGGACAGCACAGTGGAACTCTCAATGAAAGCACCAATGTCGGTGTCAAAACCGGCGGATCTCGGGTAGGGGGTCCCGAACTGTGCATCTAAGGTCGATGGTAACAGGAGACAGGGGACACAATGTTTACCCAGGTTCGGGCCCTCTCTATGGAGGTAATACCCTACTTCCTTCTTGATTGATCTTGATGAATATGAGTATTACAAGAGTTGATCTACCACAAGATCGTAATGGCTAAAACCCTAGAAGTCTAGCATGTATGACTATATCTGTCCTTCGGACTAAGCCCTCCGGTTTATATAGACACCGGAGGGGATTAGGGTTGTACAAAGTCGGTTACAGAGAAAGGAATCTTCATATTTGAACACCAAGCTTGCCTTCCACGCCAAGGAGAGTCCCATCCGGACACGGGTAGAGTCTTCGGTCTTGTATCTTCACAGCCCATTAGTCTGGCCCATGTCCAACAGGCCGGACGCCCGAGGACCCCTTAGTCCAGGACTCCCTCACCTGTGCTGAAACATGCTCTTCAGACTCTCGATCATATCGTAAGCCTCAACATTTTCGAAATGCTATTGCAAATCGGGCTCCATACAAGCCAGCCTCAGATAGCTGATCTCCGTTGATTCATCAATGAGTTTCTAGTAGGCATTCTTAGTTGTGGTATTAGCATTATCGGCAGGTTCCTCTGGAAGTGGATCCTCTAGAACATGTTCCTTTTTATCATGGTTGAGAACAATTCTTAGATTTGTATACCGGGTGGTAAAGTTTGTTCCATTCAGTTTATCCTTTTCCAGAATTGATTTCAATGCAAAGTTGGGTTGAGCAGGTGGTGCCATTGATCTAAAATAGAAAATATGCAATCACTAAGCAATGTGTTTATGTAGAGTAATTCAAGCCTTAAATATAAATACTCCCACTGAAGTTGGCATCCCTCCGCAAACTCTCAGTGATTCAGGATCCGACTAGCACATGCGACTAGTGAGCTTTAGCATCACTGCTAGACAACATGCCTATCCGGTAAGCAACTCCTTGCTAATCGTATCTCCATATGACTCCTATCGGTCGGGAAGGTATCTCATACCCCGGCCCCCAACCTTCTTTCCCACAAGGCCCAATACCATTTTGATAGCCTTGTCAAGTTAACCTGATGCAGTGCATGTCTGTGTCCGACACTAACCCTTCAATTCAAGGACAGCTAGCAGCACCTCAATTTTATGAGCCCACTACTAGACGTACTTGACGTGCGAAGGTGCGACATCGGGAATGCCAAATTGCTTGATATTAACGAGGGATCTTTCTGCCATTCTAACATGCATAGAAAACAAGAAGCATAACAATCACAAATAAACATATATTGTGAAATAGTATGGCTCCTTCTTGGACATTCTTCCAGGTCGGCTCCGACTCTGATGACCATCTAGGAACTCCATCTTGTTTGTCACGTCGGGACGCCAAGCCACCAACCTGATCTCTATAATCCAACTACTACAGCTAGTAATGAATTTTACAGAGAATCATAAGTCGACACGCAGGTCGTTATACATTATAATGACAGCACTTTGGCTCCTGCCGGCTGACAAACATGACACGCAGGACATGTATAAATTACACACATGCATCACATACACATGAGCCATACTATTCACATCAAACCTGCAAAACAAAATTACGCATAGAATCGCATTCTACCGGTTTGAGCGATCGTGTACGAAATACAAGGCGCTACGCACACGGCGGTCCCATCGATCATCTGCACTCCGATCACGCCGACATTTTCTGATCTGACCGATCTCATCGATCATCGCAAATCCGATTCAGATTTACGTTTCACTGTTAACCCCGATGCGGATACCGACCGGTAGGGGTAGGTTGTATCACGACCTCATCGATTCCGATTGACAGAAAACATAGCCACATCAATCCCCATGTGTAGTTGATCTCATCAACCGTGCACACAGCCGATCTTGTCAACGACAACAGATCTCATCTGCCACCTCCACATATCTAATATGCAAACGATCTGAATCCAAATCCTATAGCAGAGGCTCTGATATCACTGTTGGGTTCTACCGTAGGGTGCGTCGACTGCAAATTAAAATTTACCTACGCGTAGAACAACCAGGAAAATGCTACAGGAGATGGATCACAGTTCGTTACCACTAGACGCGCAGTGCCGTGCAGCGGAAGAAGAGTTGGGGCAGCGCGTCCGCGTGGTTCGTCTCCCCCTCGTCCGATCTCTCTCGAACAGCCGGTCGTCGGATCCCTCGTACAGGTTCGCTGGAGCGGCTCAAGTGCACCGCCTCTAACGGTATCCGCGCGTGCAGGAGGAACGTCGTGCGGCGAACTGCTAGGTCCGATCACACAACCGGCGGCGAGTGGAGGTGTCTATTCGCAACACATGCAAACCCTAGTGACAGCGCCGAAACGATCAATCGCATGAGTTTGCCGCACCCCACTTTATATAGGCGTCCTTCGCGGGCTCAACAGTTGGGCCTCGCACGGACCCTAAAGCCCATAAGTCTACTCGGCCACAATCCAAATACAGCTCGGATCACATCCGACCAGTGTCCCCGGATCCGTCCTCGTAGTTTCCTTCCCTTAAGCGCACGACCCCTTAGGTTCAAACCTGCTTGGTCGCAGTTCGGATCACCTCCGAACTGCATGGTTGGTAGCGGCCCCTAGCAAGGCATGCCGAACACCAAGCAGACTATGAAGCTGGTTAGGCGAACCTGTACATCATACTTCCATTCCTTTTGCCACACGATATATGTTGTCGGGCTCAAGGCGAGTCTGTCATCCTTGCGCTAGCCCGACCTCTTTCTCGTTCCAATGATGCCGACCACAAACCGGATTATCTCATAATCCTTGTCGCATGGCCATGCTTATCCCGGTCGGAGCACACGAGGGGCCCAGAGTACATCTCTCCTGATCGGAGGGGCAAATCCCATCTTGCTCGACCATGTCTCGCAGCATGGGTTTGGACAAGCCCAAAACCTACCTTTGTAACTACCCAGTCGCGGAGTAGCGTTTGGTCGGCCCAAAGCAAGTCTGTCACCATCCCGAGTACATGTGCCAGCTCAGGTCTTAGAACATAGAACGTATGTTGTACTAGAGACTCACAGATGACATAACGATGCGTCTCATAGGTAGGTCTGTCCGACTCAGACCTTATCTCGACTCAGATCCTACTACGTCGAATCCGACCAGATCCTTCCAAGTCCATATTATCCGGTTAGCATCCAATGCTCCATGGCTAGTCAGACCAAACCATCAACTGTGTCATATGCTAGTCTGGTTGGCTGCGCATCCACACAGCCCTTTCGACTAGGGACCTTTTAGGACAGTCATCATACAATGCATAGTCCCACAAACAAGTCACGTACTTGCTGATACACATCAGATAATGTCCAAGGACTATCTTTATTCATAAACACATAGGAAATATCATCATACATGATTGCCTCTAGGGCATATCTCCAACATTGGTATCCTACCTAAGAGCTCTACTTACAAGTTTGAAAAATGGCGGCTGCTTAGGGATGACTTTAAGGCAATAGTTGAGAAAGCTTGGTCTATCCCAGTTAAGAGTAATAGCTCCATAGGGTCCTGGCAATATAAGTTCACAAACTTCAGGAGGGTGACTAAAGGGTGGAGCCACAACATAGAGGTTGAGCTTAGACACACCAAGAAATATTTAATGGAGGAGTATGATGCTTTAGATATCAAATCTAGATCTGAGGAGCTTAATTCAGAATTGCATAGTAGAATTAAGGCTATTAGAGATGAAATATCTAAGATTTGGCTTAAAGAGGAAACTAAAGCCAAGCAAAGGTCTAGGGATAGATAGATTAAGGAAGGAGATAGGAACACTGCATATTTGAATGTTGTGGCTAACCAAAGGAGGATGACAACTCTAGTTCACTCCCTCCATGGCCCACATGGCCCTACTTTTGATAATAAAGAGATGTTAGATATAGCTGCTACCTATTATAAAAACCTTTTTTCTAAGGAAGAGCACTCTAGGTTTCAACTTTCTAATGATTTGTTTGTTGACTCTGAGAAAGTAACCCCTGCAGAGAATGAGCTCCTCTATGCTCCTTTCTCTAAAGAGGAAGTTAGGACAACTGTCTTTGGGTCTTACCCTGATGGGCTCCCTTTTTTATTTTTTTAGAAGTTTTGGGATTTGGTTAAGCATGATTTAATGGCCATGTTCTCATATTTTCATGCTGGTAAGCTTGATATATATAGATTAAACTTTGCCAGACTAACCTTGATCCCAAAAGAGCTTGATGCTTCAGTAATGAAAAACTCCAGTCCAATTAGCTTGTTAAATTGTGTCTTTAAGATTTTTACTTAGGTCCTGACTAATAGACTATGAGCTATCATGAATTGACTCATTTCAAACAATATGCCTTTATCAAAGGTAGATACATCCTGGAGAGTGTGCTGATAGCACATGAGCTTATCCATACTATAGTTAGGTCTGATAGTCAGGGAGTAATCCTTAAACTTGACTATGAAAAGGCTTTTGATAGGGTGGATTTACACTTCCTGGGTCACCTTCTCAAGCTTAGAGGCTTTGATTCTAGATGGCTTGACTGGATGTGGAAGATCACTCACCAATGGTCTGTTGGAGTGAAGCTTAACAATTTGGAAAGTAATTACTTCCTCATAGGAATAGGTCCGAGACAGGGGGACCCTATATAACCCCTCCTTTTTAGTTTAGTTGTAGATGCTCTCACTAAGATGCTTGTGAAGGCATCTAGTAAAAACCTTTTCAAGGGGCTTTGGCATTCCATTTACTCTAGGGAGTCATCAACTTGCAGTATGCCGATGACACCATCATGTTTGTGGACAAGGACCCCAGTCTAGCTGCAAACGTCAAGTGGGTCCTCACCTGCTTTGAACAAGTCTCATTAATGAGGGTCAATTATGACAAGAGTGAGTTGATTCCCATCAACCTCAAAGGTGATGAACTCAATTCCCGTGTTCATATATTTGGATCTCCCATAGGTAAATTCCCTTTAAAATACCTAGGGATTCCTTTGCCTTATGAGAAGTTGTCTAGAGAAGATATTCAACCTTTGGTTGATAAGATACATAATGAAGGAAATATGCCATAGAGGCAATAATAAAGATGTTATTTATATTTCCTTATATCATGATAAATGTTTGTTATTCATGCTAGAATTGTATTAACTGGAAACTTGATACATGTGTGAATACATAGACAAAACAAAGTGTCCCTAGTATGCCTCTACTTGACTAGCTCGTTAATCAAAGATGGTTAAGTTTCCTGACCATCGACATGTGTTGTCATTTGATGAACGGGATCACATCATTAGGATAATGATGTGATGGACAAGACCCACCCGCTAGCTTAGCATAATGATCGTTAAGTTTTATTGCTATTGCTTTCTTCATGACTTATACATATTCCTCTGACTATGAGATTATGCAACTCCTGAATACTGGAGGAACACTTTGTGTGCTATCCAACGTCACAACGTAACTAGGTGATTCTAAAGATGCTCTACAGGTGTCTCCGAAGGTGTTTGTTGGGTTGGCAAAGATCGAGATTAGGATTTGTCACTCCGTGTATCGGGGAGGTATCTCTAGGCCCTCTCGTTAATGCACATCACTATAAGCCTTGCAAGAAATGTGACAAATGATTTAGTTGCGGGATGATGCATTACAGAACGAGTAAAGAGTCTTGCCGGTAACGAGACTGAACTAGGTATGATGATACCGACGACCGAATCTCAGGCAAGTATCATACCGATGACAAAGGGAATGACGTATGTTGTTATGCGGTTTGACTGATAAAGATCTTCGTAGAATATGTAGGAGCCACTATGAGCATCCAGGTTCTGCTATTGGTTATTGACCGAAGATGTGTCTCGGTCATGTCTACATAGTTCTCGAACCCGTAGGGTCCGCACGCTTAACGTTCGATGACGATTTATATTATGAGTTATGTGATTTGATGACCAAAGTTTGTTCGGAGTCCCGGATGAGATCACGAACATGACGAGGAGTCTCGAAATGGCCCAGAGGTAAAGATCGATATATTGGAAAGCTATATTCGGACATCGGAATGGTTCCGAGTGATTCAGGTATTTTTCGGAGTACTGGAGAGTTACGGGAATTCACCTAGGGAAGTTAATGGGCCTTATTGGGCTTTAGTGGAGAGAGGGAAGAAGGGTCACGAGGTGGCGCGCGCCTCCCCCCTGCCCAAACCGAATTGGACAAGGGGTGGGGGCGTGGCCCCTCCTTTCCTTCTCCCTCTCCCACCTTTCCTTCTTTCCTACTCTAAAAATGAAAGGGAATCCTACTAGGACTTGGGAGTCCTAGTAGGACTCCCTACACTTGGCGCACCCCTAGGAGGGCCGGCCTCTCTCCCTCCCTCCTTTATATACGTGGGCAGGGGGCACCCCAAAGGCACTCCAAGATTTGTCTTAGCCGTGTGCGGTGCCCCCCTCCACAGTTACACACCTCGGTCATATCGTCGTAGTGCTTAGGCGAAGCCCTGCGCCGGTAACTTCATCATCACCGTCGCCACGCCGTCGTGCTGACGGAACTATCCCTCGTCCTCAACTGGATCAAGAGCTCGAGGGACGTCATCGAGCTAAACGTGTACTGAACACGGAGGTGCCATACGTTCAGTACTTGGATCGGTTTGATCGCGAAGACGTTCGACTACATCAACCGCATTACTAAACGCTTCCGCTTTCGGTCTACAAGGGTATGTGGACACACTCTCCCCGCTCATTGCTATGCAATCTCCTAGATAGATCTTGCGTGATCGTAGGTAAATTTTTTGAAATACTGCGTTCCCTAACAGTGGTATCAAAGCCAGGTCTATGCGTAGATGTTATGTGAACGAGTAGAACACAAAGAGTTGTGGGCGATAATAGTCATACTGCTTACCACCAACGTGTTACTTTGATTCGGCGGTATTGTTGGATGAAGCGGCCCGGACCGACATTACATGACCAGGTTCATGAGACTGGTTCTACCGACATGCTTCGCACACAGGTGGCTGGCGGGTGTATGTTTCTCCAACTTTAGTTGAATCGAGTTTGACTACGGCCGGTCCTTGTTGAAGGTTAAAACAGCACACTTGACGAAAAATCGTTGTGGTTTTGATGCGTAGGTAAGAACGGTTCTTGCTAGAAGCCCGTAGTAGCCACGTAAAACTTGCAACAAAAAAGTAGAGGACGTCTAACTTGTTTTTGTAGGGCATGTTGTAATGTGATATGGTCAAGACGTGATGAGATATAAATTGTTGTAGGAGATGACCATGTTTTGTAAAAGTTATCGGCAACTGGCAGGAGCCTTATGGTTGTCACTTTATTGTATGAAATGCAATCGCCATGTAATTGCTTTACTTTATCACTAAGCGGTAGCGATAGTCATGGAAGCAATAGTTGGCGAGACGACAACGATGCTACGATGGAGATCAAGGTGTCAAACCGGTGATGATGGAGATCATGACGGTGCTTTGGAGATTGAGATCAAAGGCACAAGATGATGATGGCCATATCATGTCACATATTTTGATTGCATGTGATGTTTATCCTTTATGCATCTTATTTTGCTTAGTACGGCGGTAGCATTATAAGATGATCTCTCACTAAATTTCAAGGTATAAGTGTTCTCCCTGAGTATGCACCATTGCTACAGTTCGTCGTGCCGAGACACCACGTTATGATCGGGTGTGATAAGCTCTACGTTCACATACAACGGGTGCAAGCCAGTTTTGCACACGCACAATACTCGGGTTAAACTTGACGAGCCTAGCATATGCGGATATGGCCTCGGAACACTGAGACCGAAAGGTCGAACGTGAATCATATAGTAGATATGATCAACATAGTGATGTTCACCATTGAAAACTACTCCATCTCACGTGATGATCGGACATGGTTTAGTTGATATCGATCACGTGATCATTTAGATGACTAGAGGGATGTCTATCTAAGTGGGAGTTCTTAAGTAATTTGATTAATTGAACTTAAATTTGTCATGAACTTAGTCCTGATAGTATTTGCATATCTATGTTGTAGATAATTAGCTTGCGATGTAGCTCCCTGTTTATTTTTGATATGTTCCTGGAGAAAACTAAGTTGAAAGATGATAGTAGCAATGATGTGGACTGGGTCCGTGATCTGAGGATTATCCTCATTGCTGCACAGAAGAATTATGTCCTTGATGCACCACTAGGTGACGAATCTATTGTAGGAGGAGATGCAGATGCAGACGTTATGAACGTTTTGCAAGCTCAGTATGATGACTACTTGATAGTTTAGTGCACCATGCTTTACGTCTTAGAACCGAGACTTCAAAAACGTTTTGAACGCCATGGAGCATATGAGATGTTCCAAGAGTTGAAATAAGTATTTTAGACTAATGCCCGTGTCGAGAGGTGTGAGACCTCTGACAAGTACTTTGCCTACAAGATGGAGGAGAATAGCTCAGCTAGTGAGCATGTGCTCAAAATGTCTGGGCACTACAATCGCTTGAATTAAGTGAGAGTTAATCTTCCAGATAATATAGTGATTGATAGTGTTATCTAGTCACTATCACCAAGCTACTAGAACTACGTGATGAACTATAATATGCAATGGATAACGAAAACGATTCCCGAGCTCTTTGCGATACCGAAATCGGCGAAGGTAGAAATCAAGAAAAAGCATCAAGTGTTGATGGTTGACAAGACCACTAGTTTCAAGTAAAAGGGCAAAGAAAAAGAAAGGGAACTTCAAGAAGAATGGGAAGCAAGTTGCCACTCCCATGAAGAAGCCCAAAGCTAGACCCAAGCCTGAAACTGAGTGCTTTTACTGCAAAGGAAATGGTCATTGGAAGTGGAACTGCCCTAGATACTTGGCGGATAAGAAGGATGGCAAAGTGAACAAAGGTATATTTGATATACAAGTTATTGATGTGTACTTTACTAGTGTTTATAGCAACCCCTCGGTATTTGATACTGGTTCAGTTGCTAAGAGTAGTAACTCGAAAACAGGAGTTGCAAGATAAACAGAAACAAGTTAAGGACAAGGTGACGATGTGTATTGGAAATGATTCCAAGATTGATAAGACCACCATCGCACACTCCTTTTACCTTCGGGATTAGTGTTGAACCTAAAATATATGTTATTTGGTGTTCGCATTGAGCATGAATATGATTGGATCATGTTTATTGCAATACAGTTATTCATTTAAGTCAAAGAAAAATTGTTGTTATGTTTACATGAATAAAACCTTATATGGGCATACACTTAATATAAATGGTTTACTAAATCTTGATCGTAGTGATACACATATTCATAATATTGATGCCAAAAGATACAAAGTTAATAATGATAGTTCAACTTATTTGTGGCACTGTTGTTTAGGTCATATTGGTGTAAATCGCATGAAGAAACTCCATGCTGGTGGGCTTTTGGAATCACTTGATGCTTGCGAACCATGCCTCATGGGCAAGATGACTAAAACTCTGTTCTCCAGAACAATGGAGCGAGCCACTGACTTATTGGAAATAATACATATTGATGTATGCGGTCCGATGAGTGTTGAGGCTCGCGGCGGGTATCGTTATTTTCTGACCTTCACAGATGATTTAAGCAGATATGGGTTTATCTACTTAATGAAACACAAGTCTGAAACATTCGAAAATTCAAAGAAATTCATAGTGAAGTTAAGAATCATCGTAACAAGAAAATAAAGTTTCTACGATCTGATCGCAGAGGCAAATATTTGAGTTACGAGTTTGGCCTTCATTTAAAAACAATGTGGAATAGTTTCACAACTCATGCCACCTGGAACACCGCGGAGTAATGGTGTGTCCGAACGTCGTAACCGTACTTTATTAGATATGGTGTGATCTATGATGTCTCTTACCGATTTACCACTATAGTTTTGGGGTTATGCATTAGAGACAGCTGCATTCACGTTAAATAGGGCACCGTCTAATCCGTTGAGACGACACCGCATGAACTATAGTTTAGCAAGAAACACTCGTTTCTTAAAGTTTGGGTTGCAATTCTTACGTGAAAAAAACTTCAGCCTGATAAGCTCAAACCCAAATCGGAGAAGTGCGCCTTCATAGGATACCCAAAAGAAAATGTTGGGTACACCTTCTATCACATATCCAAAGGCAAGATCTTTGTTTCTACGAATGGATCCTTTCTAGAGAAGGAGTTTCTCTCGAAAGAAGTGAGTGGGAGGAATGTAGAACTTGATGAGGTAATTGTACCTTCTCTCGAGTTGGAGAGTAGTTCATCACAGAAATCAATTCCAGTGATGCCTACACCAATTAGTGAGGAAGTTAATGATGATGATCATGAAACTTCAGATCAAGTTACTGCCGAACCTCGTAGGTCAACCAGAGTACGTTCCGCACCAGAGTGGTACGGTAATCCTGTTCTGGAAGTCATGTTACTAGACCATGATGAACCTGCGAACTATGAGGAAGCGATGATGAGCCCAGATTCCGCAAAATGGCTTGAGGCCATGAAATCTGAGATGGGATCCATGTATGAAGAACAAAGTATGGACTTTGGCTGACTTGCCCGATGATCGGCAAGCCATTGAGAATAAATGGATCTTCAAGAGGAGGACGGACGCTGATAGTAGTGTTACTATCTACAAAGCTCGAATTGTCACAAAAAAAATTCGACAAGTTCAAGGTGTTGACTACGATGAGATTTTCTCACTCGTAGCGATGCTTAAGTCTGTCCGAATCATGTTAGCAATTGCCACATTTTATGAAATCCGGCAAATGGATGTCAAAACTGCATTCCTTAATGGATTTCTAAAAGAAGAGTTGTATATGATGCAACAAGAAGGTTTTGTCGATCCTAAAGGTGCTAACAAAATGTACAAGCTCCAGCGATCCATTTATGGACTGGTGCAAGCCTCTCGAAGTTGGAATATACGCTTTGATAGTGTGATCAAAGCATCTGGTTTTATACAAACTTTTGGAGAAGCCTGTATTTACAAGAAAGTGAGTGGGAGCACTACAGCATTTCTGATAAGTATATGTGAATGACATATTGTTGATCGGAAATAATGTAGAATTTTTTTGGAAAGCATAAAGGAGTGTTTGAAAGGAGTTTTTCAAAGGAAGACCTCGATGAAGCTGCTTACATATTAAGCATCAAGATCAATAGAGATAGATCAAGCCGCTTGATAAGTTTTTTCAATGAGTACATACCTTGACAAGATTTTGAAGTAGTTCAAAATGGAACAGTCAAAGAAGGAGTTCTTGCCTGTGTTGCAAGGTGTGAAGTTGATTAAAGACTCAAAACCCGACCACGGCAGAAAATAGAAAGAGAATGAAAAGTCATTCCCTATGCCTCAGTCATAGGTCCTATAAAGTATGCTATGCTGTGTACCAGACCTATTGTGTACCTCACCATGAGTTTGGCAAGAGGGTACAGTAGTGATCCAGGAGTGGGCCACTGGACAGCGGTCAAAATTATCCTTAGTGGAATAAGGATGTGTTTCTCGGTTATGGAGGTGACAAAAAGTTCGTCGTAAAGGGTTACGTCGATGCAAGCTTTGACACTGATCCAGATGACTCTAAGTCTCAATCTGGATACATATTGAAAGTGGGAGCAATCAGCTAGAGTAGCTCCGTTCAGAGCATTATAGAAATAGAAATTTGCAAAATACATACGGATCTGAATGTGGCAGGCCCGTTGACTAAACTGCTCTCACAAACAAAACATGGTCACACTTTTGTACTCTTTGGGTGTTAATCACATGGCGATGTGAACTAGATTATTCACTCTATTAAACCCTTTGGGTATTGGTCACATGGCGATGTGAACTATTGGTGTTAAATCACATGGCGATGTGAACTAGATTATTGACTCTAGTGCAAGTGGGAGACTGAAGGGAATATGCCCTAGAGGCAATAATGAAGATGCTATTTATATTTCCTTATATCATGATAAATGTTTATCATTCATGCTAGAATTGTATTAACCGGAAACTTGATACATGTGTGAATACATAGACAAAACAAAGTGTCCCTAGTATGCCTCTACTTGACTAGCTCGTTAATCAAAGATGGTTAAGTTTCCTGACCATAGACATGTGTTGTCATTTGATGAACGGGATCACATCATTAGGACAATGATGTGATGGACAAGACCCATCCGTTAGCTTAGCATAATGATCGTTAAGTTTTATTGCTATTGCTGTCTTCATGACTTATACATATTCCTCTGACTATGAGATTATGCAACTCCCGAATACCGGGGGAACACTTTGTGTGCTATTAAAACTCACAATGTAACTGGGTGATTATAAAGATGCTCTACAGGTGTCTCCGAAGGTGTTTGTTGGGTTGGCATAGATCGAGATTAGGATTTGTCACTCCGTGTATCGGAGAGGTATCTCTGGGCCCTCTCGGTAATGCACATCACTATAAGCCTTGCAAGCAATGTGACTAATGAGTTAGTTGCGGGACGATGCATTATGTAACGAGTAAAGAGACTTGCCGGTAACGAGATTGAACTAGGTATGATGATACCGACAATCGAATCTCGGGCAGGTAACATACCGATGACAAAGGGAATGACGTGTGTTGTTATGCGGTTTGACGGATAAAGATCTTCGTAGAATATGTAGGAGCCAATATGAGCATCCAGGTTCTGCTATTGGTTATTGACCGGAGATGTGTCTCGGTCAAGTTTACATAGTTCTCGAACCCGTAGGGTCCGCACACTTAACGTTCGATGACGATTTAAATTATGAGTTATGTGATTTGATGACCGAAGTTTGTTCGGAGTCCCAGATGAGATCACGGACATGACGAGGAGTCTCAAAATGGTCGAGAGGTAAAGATCGATATATTGGAGGCTATATTCGGACATTGGAATGGTTCCGAGTGATTCGGGTATTTTTCGGAGTACCGGAGAGTTACGGGAATTCGCTGGGGGAAGTTAATGGGCCTTATTGGGCTTTAGTGGAGAGAGGGAAGAAGGGCCATGATGTGGCGCGCGCCTCCCCCTGCCCAAACCGAATTGGACAAGGGGTGGGGGCGCGGCCCCTCCTTTCCTTCTCCCTCTCCCACCTTTCCTTCTTTCCTACTCCGAAAAGGAAAGGGAATCCTACTAGGACTTGGGAGTCCTAGTAGGACTCCCTACAGTTGGTGCGCCCCTAGGAGGGCCGGCCTCTCTCCCTCCCTCCTTTATTACATGGGCAGGGGCACCCCAAAGGCACTCCAAGATTTGTCTTAGCCATGTGTGGTGCCCCCTCCACAGTTACACACCTCGGTTATATCGTCGTAGTGCTTAGGCGAAGCCCTGCGCCAGTAACTTCATCATCACCGTCGCCATGCCATCGTGCTGACGGAACTCTCCTTCATCCTCAACTGGATCAAGAGCTCGAGGGGCGTCAACGAGCTGAACGTGTGCTGAACACGGAGGTGTCGTACGTTCGGTACATGGATCGGTTGGATCGCGAAGACGTTCGACTACATCAACGGCGTTACTAAACGCTTCCGCTTTCGGTCTACAAGGGTACATGGACACACTCTCCCCGCTCGTTGCTATGCATCTCCTAGATAGATCTTGCGTGATCATAGGTAAAAAAATTGAAATACTTTGTTCCCCAACACTTAAGAGGATTGCTGGCTGGAGGGGTAGATTGCTATCTTATGCAGCTAGGATTACTCTTATTAAAGCCTGCTTAGTGAGTATCCCCATTTACCTCCTTTCCTTCTCTAAATTTCCTAAATGGATTGTTGATCTCATCTACACCCAAATGGAAAACTGCCTACGGAATGAATTTGAAGGACATGGAGAAATCCATTTAGCAAATTGGCCTCTAGTTTCTATGAAGAAAGAATTTGGGGGCCTAGGAATTCCCAATCTTGCTTATCTTAACATTTGTCTCTTATGCTCATGGGTCAAGAGATATGTGAATAGTGAAGGTAGGATGTGGAGGGACAAAGTAGATAACAAATATAATACATCTCCAAACATCTTTTGTTTCCAAGACAATGTATCTTCAAACTTCTGGAATGGGGTAGTTTGGGCTTCCAAAGCTGTCAAATTTGGATACATATGTGTGACTAGAAATTGTCTTAAAGTGAGATTCTCGGAAGACATTTGGTTTGGATCTTCCCTTTTCACTATTGCAGGATGCTGCTAACGCGACACTACGATCAAAGACCCTTCGACGAAACTGTGTGCGATGCAATAATCGCAAACGGTGGTGTAAAAAAACTGTCAAAAAGGTGCAAAACGTTTGCGATGGAGGATGCATCAAGCACGGCTCAGATTTTAGTTGCGTGTGCATTTCAGGGCATACGATTCAATTCAATTAACCATTTTCGATGAGGAGGAACAAAAGAAACGGGGAGCCAGATGAAGGTGTGTACGATGTACAGCATACGGTTCACTCGGATGAACTGTTTGTGATTAGGCAACACAAAAGAAACGGTCAGCCAGATCAAGGTGTGCGCGATATACGACATGCGGTTCACTCAGATGAACTGTTTGCGTTGAGACAAGAGAACAGAAACAGTTCAATATAACAAATACCATGAATATTGCAAGGTTCAAATTTAAAGATTACAACGCCCAAATTCAAACATTACAAGCTGCATCATTTCTGAAAAGGGATCAGCCGCTGACAAGTCATGTATGGGTTTGACACAATGACTTCCAATTGCTTTGCCATATGCTCTTCCAATACGAAGTTTGTCATTTTTGGAGGCTTTTCCATTCCGCGGTACCTGTCGGCTCTGATGATCATACCATTCATCTTTCCTAATTAAATGCGTGTTCAACCTCAGTACCCTCAGCACCTTTGCTGTGGCAAGAAAGAACCTGGCGAGTGTAATCTCTAGTAAGGTCCCTCGGTAGGAGTTCAAAGTAATATTTGAGAGATGCAGATCGAGGCATTCGATCTGATTGTCGTTATAAACATTATCCACCTTCGGGCCTATTATTATTTGCAAAAGAAGAGAACGTGTTAGTGCCTACATGCAGTTTTGAACACTGTTACACGCCCATTTGGTTTGCAAGATTTGTAGAATGCACCAACGTGCCATCTTCGATCTGGCATCCTTAACATGGGCATTTGATTACAATCTAAAACATTTAGCCTTCTTCACAAGAGGTTGGATTGGATGAAAAATTCCCTAAGAAAACTAGTACAGATGAATCCAAAGGAGAAATGCTTATGGACGATTGTAACCATATGAATGAAGCAACCAATATGGGGTGGGGGTGTATGTCCTAAAATCCTCCAAAAATTCCTTCAGAAATTGTAGTACATTGTCATTCTAAACTTGGGAAAAGGTGCAAAAATTTAGCTCCCTTATGGTTAACATTTAACAGGAAAGGAACATCACCTCGATATACAGCTTCTTCAGGCACGGAAAGCATCTCAGGCAACTGACAACTTGGTCCAGGTTGGGGCCGACAGATTCTAGTGCCAATACCTTCACTGTGCCCAGAGTCTGGGTGAAGCTTTGCTCGATGACAGATGAACATACATCTTGAAAACTAGAAATAATGTTGATATCAAGGAGAGGTATAAGGCGATTGTTGTACCTGAAAGTTGTAGTATTTGACAGACGAGTAGCCCACTGATACGTCCATTTTGCATCATGTTTTCTTACTGTTATTTATAATGTTTTTATCCATAATAATGCTTTTTGGAGTAATTCTAATGCCTTTTCTCTCATAATTTGCAAGGAACACACCAAGAGGGAGAATTCCGGCAGCTAGAAATCTGGACCTGCAAAAGCTACATCAGGCCACCTATTCTGCACAACTCCAAATGAGTTGAAACTTCACGGAGATTTTTTATGGATTATTTAAGGAATATTGGAGCCAATAAACACCAGAGGGGGGCCACTAGGTGGGCACAACCCACCTGGGTGCGCCAGGCCCCCCAGGCGCACCCTGGTGGGTTGCGGCCTCCTCGGCCCACCTCCGGTGCCCATCTTTTGGTATATAAGTCATTTTGACCTAGAAAAAATAGGAGAAGGATTTGGGGACAACTTGCCGCCGTCTCGAGGTGGAACTTGGGCAGGAGCACTTTTACCCTCCGGCGGAGTGATTCTGCCGGGGGAACTTCCCTCCCGGAGGGGGAAATCATCGTCATCATCATCACCAACAACTCTCCCATCTCGGGGAGGGCAATCTCCATCAACATCTTCACCAGCACCATCTCATCTCAAACCCTCGTTCATCTCTTGTATTCAATCTTGTTGCCGGAACTATAGATTGTTGCTAGGGGGTGACTAGTAGTGTTGATTACATCTTGTAGTTGATTACTATATGGTTTATTTGGTGGAAGATTATATGTTCAGATCCATTATGCATATTAATACCCCTCTGATCATGAGCATGTTTCTTATTTGTGAGTAGTTACTTTTGTTCTTGAGGTCACGGGAGAAATCATGTTGCAAGTAATCATGTGAATTTGATATGTGTTCGATATTTTGATGGTATGTATGTTGTGATTCCCTTAGTGGTGTCATATGAACGTTGACTACATGACACTTCACCATATTTGGGCCTAAGGGAATGCATTGTGGAGTAGTACATAGATGGTGGGTTGCGAGAGTGACAGAAACTTAAACCCCGGTTTATGCACTATTCCGTAAGGGACCGATTGGATCCTAGAGTTTAATGCTACGGTTAGAATTTATTCTTAATACTTTTCTTGTAGTTGTGGATGCTTGCAGGAGGGTTAATCATAAGTAGGAGGTTTGTTCAAGTAAGAACAGCACCTAAGCACCGGTCCACCCACATATCAAATTATCAAAGTAGCGAACACAAATCAAACCAACATGATGAAAGTGACTAGATGAAATTCCCATGTACCCTCAAGAACGCTTTGCCTATTATAAGAGATCGTTTTGGCCTGTCCTTTGCCTCAAAAGGATTGGGCTACCTTGCTGCATACTTGTTACTATTATCGTTACTTGCTTGTTACAAATTATCTTGCTATCAAACTACTCGCTACTTACAATTTCAGCACTTGCATACATTACCTTACTGAAAACTACTTGTCATTTCCTTCTGCTCCTCGTTGGGTTCGACACTCTTACTTATCGAAAAGAGCTACAATTGATCCCCTATACTTGTGCGTCATCAAGGCCATTTTCTGGCGTCGTTGATCGAAGCGCCTTTGGTAAGTGGAATTCGGTAAGGAAACATTTATATAGTGTGCTGAAATTTATTGTCACTTGTTACTACGGAAAACAATCCTTTGAGGGGTTTGTTCGAGGTATCTTCACCTCGTCCGGAACCACAATTAGCTACCCCTCAACCTACTGCATCTACTGAAAATATTGAATATGAAATTCCTTCGGGAATGATAGAACAACTGCTAGCTAATCCTTATGTAGGAGATGGAACTGAACATCCTGATATGCACTTGATATATGTGGAACAAATTTGTGGATTTTTTAAACTTGCAGGTTTACTCGGAGATGAGGTGATGAGAAAGGTTTTCCCTTTATCTTTGAAGGGAAAAGCATTGGCATGGTATAGGCTATGCAATGATATTGGATCATGGAATTGGAATCGTTTGAAATTGGAGTTCCAACAAAAAATTTATCCTATGCATCTAGTTAATCGTGATCAGAATTATATATATAATTTTTGGCCTTGTGAAGGAGAAAGTATCGCTCTAGCTTGGGGGAGGCTTAAGTCAATGTTATATTCATGCCCCAATCATGAGCTCTCAAGAGAAATTGTTATTCAAAACTTTTATGCTCGGCTTTCTCGTAATGATCAAACTATGCTTGATACTTCTTGTGCTGGTTCTTTTATGAAGAAGACTATTGAATTCCGGTGGGATCTTTTGGAAAGAATTAAATGCAACTCTGAAGATTGGGAACTCGGTGAAGGTAATGAGTCAGTTATTAAATTCAAGTATGATTGTGTTAAATCTTTTATGGATACCGATGATTTTCAAAAGTTTAGCACTAAATATGGACTTGACTCTGAGATAGTAGCTTTCTTTTGTGAATCATTTGCTACTAATGTTGAACTCCCTAAAGAGAAGTGGTTTAAATATCACCCACCTATTAAAGAAGAAATTAAAGAACCAGTACCAGTTAAAGAAGAAACTATACTTTATAATGTTGATCCAGTTGTTCCTTCTGCTTATATTGAGAAACCACCTTTTCCTGTTAGGATATAGGATCATGCTAAAGTTTCAACTGTGGTTAACAAAAGCTATGTTAGAACACCTAAACCAGATGAACAAATTAGAGTAGAACCTAATGTTGCTATGGTTAAAGATCTCTTGGAAGAAGATATAGATGGGCATGTTATTTACTTCTATGCAGAAGCTGCTAGAATTGCTAAACCCGATAAAATGGATAAACATAGACCAGTTCTTAGCATGCCTGTTATTTCAGTTAAAATAGGAGCTCATTGTTATCATGGTCTATGTGACATGTGCTAGTGTAAGTGCTATTCCTTACAAGTTATACCAAGAAATTATGAACGACACAGCACCTGCAGAGTTAGAAGAAATAGATGTTACTATTAAACTTGCTAATAGAGACACAATATCACCAATTGGGATTGTTAGAGATGTTGAAGTCTTGTGTGGGAAAATAAAATACCCAACTGATTTCCTTATCCTTGGTTCCCCACAAGATGACTTTTGTCCCATTATCTTTGGTAGACCCTTCTTGAACACAGTTAATGCTAAGATAGATTGCCAGAAACAAACTGTGGGTGTTAGCTTTGGTGATGAGTCTCGTGAATTTAATTTTTCCAAGTTTAGTAGAAATCATCATGAAGAAGAATCACCTAGTAAGGATGAATTAATTGGTCTTGCTTCTATTGCTGTGCCACCTACTGATCCTTTAGAACAATACTTGCTAGACCATGAAAATGATTTACATATGCATGAAAGAAATGAAATAGATAAGATTTTATTTGAACAACGTCCTCTGCTTAAACACACTTTGCCTATTGAAACTCTTGGAGGTCCTCCTCCACCTAAAGGTGATCCTGTGTTTGAATTAAAACAATTGCCAGACACTTTGAAATATGCTTATCTTGATGAATATCATGTTATTATCAGTGCTAACCTTTCAGAACATGAAGAAGAAAGATTATTGAAAGTTCTAAGGAAGCACCGAGCTTCTATTGGATATACTCTTGATGATTTAAAGGGCATTAGTCCCACTCTGTGTCAGCACAAAATTAATATGGAACCTGATGCTAAACTAGTTGTTGATCACCAACGTCGGTTAAATCCGAAGATGAAAGAAGTGGTAAGAACGGAAATATTAGAACTTCTGGAAGCAGGTATAATCTATCCCATAGCTGATAGTAGATGGGTAAGTCGTGTTCATTGTGTTCCTAAGAAAGGAGGTATTACTGTTGTTCCTAATGATAAGAATGAACTTATTCCATAAAGAATTGTTACAGGCTATAGAATGGTAATTGATTTCAGAAAATTAAATAAAGTTATTAGAAAAGATCATTACCCTTTGATTTTTATTGATCAAATACTGGAAATATTATCTAAGCACACACACTTTTGCTTCCTTGATGGATATCCTGGCTTTTCACAAATACCTGTTTCTCAACCTGATCAAGAAAAGACCACTTTTACTTGTCCTTTTGGAACCTATGATTATAGACGTATGCCTTTTGGTTTATGTAATGCACCTGCTACCTTTCAAAGATGCATGATGGCTATATTCTCTGACTTTTGTGAAAAGATTGTTGAGGTTTTCATGGATGACTTCTCTGTTTATGGGAAGTCTTTTGATGATTGTTTAAGCAATCTTGAGCGAGTTTTGCAAAGATGTGAACAAACAAATCTTGTCTTGAATTGGGAGAAGTGCCACTTTATGGTTAATGAAGACATTGTCTTGGGTCATAAAATTTCTGAAAGAGGTATTGAAGTGGACTAAGCTAAGGTTGATGCAATTAAGAAAATGCCATGTCCTAAAGACATCAAAGGTATTCGTAGTTTCCTAGGCCATGCTGGTTTCTATAGGAGATTTATCAAAGACTTTTCTAAAATTTCTAGGCCTCTTACTATTCTCTTGCAAAAGGATATCCTTTTGTTTTTGATGACGATTGCCTTGAAGCCTTTGAAACACTCAAGAAAGCTTTAATTTCTGCACCTATTGTTCAACCACCTGATTGGAACTTGCCTTTTGAAATTATGTGTGATGCTAGTGATTATGCTGTTGGTGCTGTTCTAGGACAAAGAGTTGATAAGAAATTGAATGTTATCCATTATGCTAGTAAAACTCTAGACAGTGCTCAAAGAAACTATGCTACTACTGAAAAAGAATTTTTAGCAGTGGTGTTTGCTTGTGATAAACTTAGACCTTATATTGTTGATTCCAAAGTAACTGTCCACACAAACCATGCTGCTATTAAATATCTTATGGAAAAGAAAGATGCTAAACCTAGAATTATTCGTTGAGTTGTCTTGTTACAAGAATTTGATTTACATATCATTGATAGAAAAGGAGCCGAGAACCCCGTAGCTGATGACTTGTCTAGGCTTGAAAATGTGCTTGATGACCCACTACCTATTGATGATAGTGTTCCTGATGAGCAGTTAGCTGCAATAAATGTTGCTAATGGTACTCCTTGGTATGCTTACTATGCTAATTACATTCTTGCTAAATATTTACCATCTAGCTTTACATACCAGCAAAAGAAAAAAATTCTTCTATGATTTAAGACATTACTTTTGGGATGACCCACATCTTTATAAAGAAGGAGTAGATGGTATTATTAGACATTGTGTACCTGAGCATGAACAGGGACAAATCCTATGGAAATGTCACTTCGAGGCTTATGGAGGGCATCATGCTGGAGATAGAACTGCTCACAAGGTATTGCAATCTGGATTTTATTGGCCTACTTTCTTCAAGGATGCCCGTAAGTTTGTCTCTTCTTATGATGAATGTCAAAGAATAGGTAATATCCGTAAGCGTCAAGAAATGCCTATGAATTATTCACTTGCTGTTGAACCATTTGATGTTTGGGGATTTGATTACATGGGACCTTTTCCTTCCTCTAATGGGTATAAACATATTTTGGTTGATGTTGATTATGTTACTAAATGGGTAGAAGCTATTCCAACCAGTAGTGCTGATCACAACACCTCTATTAAAATGCTTAAGGAAGTTATTTTCCCAAGGTTTGGAGTCCCTAGATATTTAATGACTGATGGTGGCTCACACTTTTGTGACGCCCGGATAATTAAGCTACAGTAATTCCTTGCTAATGATGCCACGTCACCATGATTACTGTTGTTAATCTTGCGTTAGTTAAAAACGATTCAAATTCAAATTCAAAATCAAATTAAACAACAAAAGTTTCAAACATTAGAAATAAAATGTTCAAAGTGAACCAAATAATGCATAGGTAATTATGGTGGAGAAACCACACCTTTATAAAATATTTAAATACTATTAGGCGAATAAAACAGTAGCGAAAACTATTATTTAAATGCTTTTAAATATTAAATAATTACGAAACTATTTTAGTTTGGGTAACAAGTTAATGTGGAAGTGACATATTTAGTAACATCAAATTAGGTGCCATTTTGGTATTTTTTTTAAAACAAAAATAAAAGGTAACTAAAAGGAAACACTAAAGAAAAAGGAAAAGGTAAGAGGGCCTAATCTACTAGGCACCTTGGCCCATCTAGCCAAATGGCCAGCCTAGCCCACCTCCACCTCTCCTCCCAGCTCTCTACAGGAGACAGGGGATCATGGAGGGCATCCGACCGGCCATGGCCGCACCATCCGTGCGTGGCGGCCATCCCGCGACTCCTCGACGTCCTACAAGGTTCCCCCGACCTAGTGGCAAACCCTAGCAACCCCACTCTCCTCCCTCTCGCCCCAGGTCCTCCTCCCCGCACACACCCGAACGCCCTCATTGCCATGGCCCTCGTCGATCTCGTGGCCACCGCCCTCCTCGTCGCCTAGGATTGCGCCAGGAGCTCCTCCCGCCTCCGCTGCTTCCTCTACGCTGAAGAACGCGAGCCGAGTGTCTCTGCTTCGACCGGATCGAGTCGTTCCCCTTCTCTGCACCGCCAACGCCATTGCCGGAATTCATCGCCTCCGAGCCTCCCCGAGCCCGCTGCCAAGCCCTACCGCTTCAATGTGAGGCCCTCCGTCGATTCCCCTCTTCCCCCTACATTCTCCGTCGCCGTAGGGCGCCACCGCCAACATGACCAAGCTCGTTGTAGCTAGTTCCCCCGCCACGTTCCCCTGCTCCACTCGACACCCGCGAGCCCCTGGCCGCATTCTCGCGCCACCCCTATCCGAGCGCCCGCTGCCGCTATGCCGCGCCTGCTGCTCGCTGCGCGTGCTCGCGGCCCCCACCCACGGCACGTGCTCGGCCCCGTCGCCGCCTAGCTTGCTGTTGCTGCTCCTCCTTGTGCTGCGCTGCTTGCTGCTTTGCTGCTCTGCTACTCTGTTGCTGCTGCCGCTTAGCTGTAGCTGTTGCTCCTGCCGCTGCCTACCGTACTGCCCTCAGCTGCTTCTACTGCTTGCCGCTGCACTGCCGCTGCTGTCCGCAAGCGCCGCTACTCGCCGTCGCCCACGGACCGCAACCCCTCGCCGCCGCCGTTGCATCCTACCGCCGCCTGTGCCGCCCACGCCCGCCGTCGCCGTGCCCACTCCGTCTGGCCGCGCCCTCCCCCGCCCCAGACCACTCCTTCGCCGCGGCCCCTCGCACGCGCTCACGCGATTGCCGCGCTTGTCGTCTCCCATCTGCTCGCCGCGGCCTGCGTCTGCAGCCCGCTACCCCGCGCCGGCCATGCCCCCGTTTGCCCAAGCTCCCCCTCCATGCGCGTGTAAGCTCCAGCCGCGCCCGCTGCGGGCCCCCTCTCACCGTCGGCTCCACCCTGCCGCTCCCCCCGCTCCGCCCCGCTGCAGCTGCTCGCCGACCACCGCCGCCGCATCCCCGCGCCGCCTCTCGCCCCGGCGGCTGCCCGCTCCGGCTGCCCTGGCCACTGTCCTAGCCCCGCCGCACTCCCTGCGGGCGAGCGCCCGCCTAGGCGCCCGTCGCCCTTCTGCCCAGCGCCCGTTAAGGCCTCTGGGCCAGTGACATATGGGCCCCGCGCACAGAATGATTTAAAAAAGAAAAGAGAATAAAAAAAATAAAAAATGTTAGAATAAATAAATTAATAATTAATTAATGAGTTAATTAAGTTAATTAATCATGTTTACCTAATCTAATTAAAATAAATTAGCATAATCACTTAGTTAGTATAATTAACCCGGTTTAGTTAACCTGAGTATATGACCAATGGGACCCACATGTCAGCTTGACCAGTCAATAGTCAGAGTTGACTGCTAATGTCATGGTGACGTCACAAATGCAATTTCGAATTAAAATAATCTATTAATTCTAGAAAATTGATTAAACCTTTTAAAATTAATATTAAATAAACCGTAACTCGGATGAAAATACTTTGTACATGAAAGTTGCTCAGAACGACGAGACGAATCCTGATACGCAGCCCGTTCGCCCGCCACACACCCCTAGCATAGCAAACACGCAACTTTCCCTCCTCCGGTTCATTTGTCCGAAAACGCGAAACACCGGAGATACTTTCCAGGATGTCTAGCCCCTTCGCCGGTATCACCTCCTACCGCGTGTAACACCCCGCATGTAACTTGCCATATTTGTAACTCCGACTCTTGCCATTTCCGGCTATGTGATATGTTTTTCCCTCCGTTGTCGGGTTTTGTCTTTCGTTTTGTATTTTGTCATGTCATGCATTTTTATATCATGTCATCATGTGCATTGCATTCGCATACGTGTTCGTCTCATGCATCCGAGCATTTTCCCCGTTGTCCGTTTTCCAATCCGGCGCTCCTATCTCCTCCGGTGCACCCCTCTAGTTTTCTTTCGTGTGCGTGTGTCAAACTTTCTCGGAATGGACCGAGGCTTGTCAAGTGGTCTTCTTATACCACCCGGAGACTACCGGTCAAGTTTCGTTCCATTCGGAGGTCGTTTGGTACTCCAACGATTAACCGGGCATCCGCAAAGTCCATTTGAGTATCCAGCAAAACCCTCCTCCAAAACCAGCCCAAAACCCATCAAACTCTCTTCCATGCTCTAGGTCGTTCGATCGCGATCGTGTGGGCGAAAACCGCACCTCATTTGGAGCCTCCTAGCTCCCTCTACCTATAAATAGGTGGGCATCCCGAAAAACGGAATCGCAGACGAAACCCTAGCTCCTCCCTCCGCGCCGCGCCGGACACGTCCGCCCGCGCCGGCGGACGAATCGCAGCGCGCCACGTCGCCCGCCGTCCTCGCC
>NC_057811.1:217070013-217079147 GCF_018294505.1 Triticum aestivum | reverse complement strand
GACGTCGGCGCCGCCCGGGCCCGCGCGCCCGCACCTCCGGCCTCCCCTCCGGCCATCTCCTCCGCTGGAGCCCGAGGCCGCGGCCTCCCTCTCCTCCTCCGGTGCCCGCTCCGGCCGAGCCCAGCCCGAGCCGGCGAGCTCCTGTGGCGACGAAGCTCGATCCGATCTGGTAACAGACCCGTACGTTGACTTTTTCTCGCGACCCCCTCTTTTCTCCAAGTCCCTAAATCTTATCAGCTTGTGCCTCTGTTTCCAATGTCGTAACTTCTTCCATGTAGCTCCGATTCGCGCGTGTAATATGTCAAATTGTTCGTCTCGTAATGCTCTTCATTTTGTTAAATTGCACCATGTTCATTAGAGGTCATCTTGATGCCCAAATCTTCATTGGAAGAGGGCTAGTTGCTGTTATTCTCTGGTTCTTAACAGAACTTGGAGATTTGTCATTTTTGTATCATTTATTCTGTTCATCTTTTGAGCATGAGCTCTACATGTGCTTTGAAGTATGCCATGCCATATTTCCAGTGGTATAGTCCATGTATTTTTGTGATCTCTGTGGTAACTAGCACAAGCATGCAAAGTAGGCCCCGTAATATTTCTGATTTCAGGGACTTAGTGATTTCTCTAAGTCCTCGTCTGCTGTAATTTTGTTGCCATGTAAACTTGATACTAAAGGGATATCCATGCATAATTTGGAGATGTTCAGTAAGGATGTTTTGTAGCTATAGTTGCAATTGATCCATTCCTGCAATAGTTTGCAATTATGGGGTGCCATAGCATGATTCAAGATTGCTCTACTTTTGCTATAAAATATTTCTGGCAGATTCTTAACATGATATGCATTTTTGCCAAGCTTATTGTAGTTGATCTGAATATGCTATCTATTGTTCTTGCCATGGATAGCTTCATAAATATGCCATCTTGCTGTAGGTATGCTTGGTTTGTCATTCATTGCTCTGTAGTGAGTGCATCAAGCTCACAAAGATGCCTACATATTAATATTTCTGCCATGCTCTGTTTTTCTGCTAAGTCTGAAACCTGATAACGAAACTTGCTATGTTTACATGCTTGCAATCATATCTTCTGGTCCTTTTTGGCTTATGGCCAGTAAGGTACTTTTGTCATGTGCATTTAGTAGAACACTTCCATGCCTTGTTTTCTTATGTTAAGTTCCTGTAGCATGTTGATTTCGTGCTCTGAACATTGCTACCTGATGATGATTTCTGCCATGTCCAGTTTTTCACTAAGTCTGTGAACCTGTAATCTTTTGCATTTTTGCCATGCTTGTTAGAGCTTGATATGTTGTGAACTAGCCGTAGCTCAGTGTTCATGTTTTGTCAAGCATCTGCTGTAGATTACTGCCATGTGCTTTGTTGCTATGTTGGGTTGCTGTAGCATTGTTACTTGTTGCATTTTAAGTGCTATCTTGCTGTTTATCGCAGATTAGTGTCATTCTTGTTTTGCTTGCCATTTGCAAACCGTGCATCCGATTCCGGTGATCTTTATATCGATTTCGAACGAAATCATCTCATCTTTCCAGTGGCATGCTTGGTTTGCCAAGTTACTGCCATGTTCATCATTTTCCTTCCGGAGCACGCATATGCACCGCATATCATATCTTGCATATCATACATGTTTTGCATCATGTTGCTTGCGCATTCCTCGTGATTGATTGTGGTTCCGTTTGTTTGTGTTCTTGTATTGGGTAGAGACGGGAGACGAGTTCGTGAATGAGGAACCTGTCGAGTACGCTTACGAGGATCAAGCTTTCGACAACTCTGAGAATCTTGCAGGCAAGATGACCACCCCTCGAAATCACTTCTATCTTTGCTATGCTAGTTGTTCGCTCTATTGCCATGCTCCGCTACCTATCACTTGCTATATCATGTCTCCCATTTTAGCCATGTCAGCCCTAACCATCTCTTCCTAGCAAACCGTTGTTTGGCTAAGTTACCGCTTTTGCTCAGCCCTTCTTATAGCGTTGCTAGTTGCAGGTGAAGTTGAAGTTTGTTCCCTGTCGGAACATGGATATGTTGGGATATCACAATATCTCTTATTTAATTAATGCATCTATATATTGGTAAAGGGTGGAAGGCTCGGCCTTATGCCTGGTGTTTTTGTTCCACTCTTGCCGCCCTAGTTACTGTTATACCGGGATTATGTTCCTTGAGTTTGCGTTCCTTACACGGTCGGGTGATTTATGGGACCCCCTTGACAGTTCGCCTTGAATAAAACTCCTCCAGCAAGGCCCAACTTTGGTTTTACCATTTGCCACCTAAGCCTTTTTCCCCCGGGTTTTCGCGAGCCCGAGGGTCATCTTATTTTAACCCCCCCGGACCAGTGCTCCTTCAAGTGTTGGTCCGAACCGAGCAGCCTGCGGGGCCACCTCGGGGAAACTCGAGGTCTGGTTTTACTCGTAGCTTGACTTATCCGGTGTGCCCTGAGAACGAGATATGTGCAGCTCCTATCGGGATTTGTCGGCACATTCCGGCGGCTTTGCTGGTCTTGTTTTACCATTGTCGAGATGTCTTGTAAACCGGGATTCCGAGACTGATCGGGTCTTTCCGGGAGAAGGTTTATCCTTCGTTGACCGTGAGAGCTTATGATGGGCTAAGTTGGGACACCCCTGCAGGGTATTATCTTTCGAAAGCCGTGCCCGCGGTTATGAGGCAGATGGGAATTTGTTAATGTCCGGTTGTAGATAACTTGTCACTTGAACCAATTAAAATACATCAACTGCGTGAGTAGCCGTGATGGTCTCTTCTCGGCGGAGTCCGGGAAGTGAACACGGTCTGTGTTATGTATGATGTAAGTAGGTGTTCAGGACCTCTTCTTGGTCATTGCTAGATGACGTCTGTTCCGTTGCTTCTCTTCTCGCTCTCATTTGCGCAAGTTAGCCACCATATATGCTTTTGCCGCCGCAGCTCCACCTCATTGCACCATCCTTTCCTACCAGCTTAAATAGTCTTGATCTCGCGGGTGTGAGATTGCTGAGTCCCCGTGACTCACAGATTCTACCAAAACAGTTGCAGGTGCCGACGATGCCAGTGCAGATGATGGCGTCGATCTCAAGTGGGAGTTCGACGAGGAACGTGGTCGTTACTATGTGTCTTTTCCTGATGATCAGTAGTGGAACCCAGTTGGGACGATCGGGGATCTAGCATTTGGGGTTGTCTTTTTTCATCTGGATTTGACCGTAGTCGGTCTATATAATTGTATTTTGAATGATGTATGATGATATTTATGTATTGTGTGAAGTGGCGATTGTAAGCCAACTCTTTATCCCATTCTTGTTCATTACATGGGATTGTGTGAAGATGACCCTTCTTGCGACAAAACCACTATGCGGTTATGCCTCTAAGTCGTGCCTCGACACGTGGGAGATATAGCCGCATCGTGGGCGTTACAAGTTGGTAATCAGAGCCATCCCCGACTTAGGAGCCCCCTGCTTGATCGAATCGCTGGCGTTGTCGAGTCTAGAACAAAAATGTTTTGAGTCTTAGGATTATATATATCGGAGAGTAGGATTCTTTTTACTCCTCAGTCCCTTCGTTGCTCTGGTGAGGTCTCCTGACGTAGAACTTTTGACTATTCTCTCCTCAGATTTCACTAAAAAAAAATTTAGGATCACGCGGGTATCTTGGAATCGTTCCGATCGATTTGTGACGAGAACATTGTTCTTGGTGCCTCCTGACATTTAGGGGTTGTGGCAGTGTCCCGGGGAGTTGAGCTCCGAGGTGTTGTCGTCACAATTTTATCGTTGCAGTTCTGGTATACCTAAGTTTCGCCGACATCGAAATCTCTTTTATGCAGTTGTTGGTGAGATCACCTCGACGCCACCCAGTACTGGGGCGGGAGTTCGGGAGTATTGCCATAACTTGTATAACGGATGTTTTTCGAAGGTTGAGGTAAACGATTTCCGAAGGTTTCTTGGTTATGTGTTGACGGATGGATACAGCTGGATCTAGGGATTGTTAGTTTGGGTGATATATATTTGTGCCCCCTGTATCCCCTACACCAGATTGCATAACCAGAAAGTTTCGGGAGTTTATAAGTGGGAATTCTAGTAGCCTTAGGATTTCTTTCCGACAGACGCATGATATGAGATTGGGGTTCGACGTCTAGTGGTCCGCCTGTATACGGTTGATTTTACAGTGGTCTCGTTGTGTCTTAAAGAGTCCATGGCTTTGCCGACTCGGGGACGCTTCGTATGTCATGTGCACAGCCTTGTACATGATGGTGCTGTACGATTGAGCCCGTGTGGGCCCCACCATGAAAACTTCGGACGAAATATCTATCATATGTTTGTTCCGGCTTATTCTGCAAGCCAATACTTTGTTTTATTTTGTATTGTGGTATTCGAGTTGCTTCGAATTCATATGTTCATTCCATATCTTTTTCAAGTGGCTTCTCAACTTATGGAAGTGTGATGATTTACTACGGAATTCATTCGTTCATCTTCGTTCGAATGTTTATTGTGAAGACTATATGTTGCAATTTCTATCCGTTGATTCTACTTATCTATTTGTCTATCAAGATGCTAACGGATGTCACCCTCTTCAGGATGGCTCCGCCAACGCGTCAGAATCCGGATCGCAATGAAGGGAGTCAAGCGAACCCTCCGCCACCACCTCCACCTCCGGAGGCATGGCAAGCAATCATGGCAGCCACCAACGCCAATGCTCAGATGATTCTGCAACTCTTGCAAGAACGTACTCAAGGGCAAGGCAATCAAGGTCAAGGCAACAATCAGTTTCACTTTGCCACTCTCAACCAGTTTCTCGCAAATCAGCCCAAGTCTTTCAGCTACTATGCCGAGGCCACGGATGCCGATGATTGGCTCGTGGACATCAACAAGCATTTTGAATGTAGCAATGTCAGGCCTGAGGACTATGTCAAGTTCGCTTCTTTTCAGCTCAAGGACCAAGCTGCTGATTGGTTTCAACAATACAAAGATTCCAGAGGAGGTCGTGTGATCACTTGGACTGACTTCTGTCGGGACTTCAAAGCGCACCACATTCCACAAAGTGTTGTTGAGAGCAAGCGTGAGGAGTTCCGCAATCTCAAGCAAGGCAACATGTCTGTGTATCAATACAACATTCAGTTTCAGAAACTTGGTCGCTTCGCTAAACAAGACATTCCTGATGAGAAGAGCATGATCTATCACTTCAGAGGTGGCCTTAAAGAGGATTTGCAGTTAGCTCTCGTTCTTGTTGAGCCTACTCAGTTTGATCAATTCTACAATATGGCACTGAAGCAAGAGGCTGCTCAGCTCAAGTGTGAGGCTTCTAAGAAGAGAGTCAGGGACGCAGTTCAGTCTTCTTCTTCCGCACTTGTGATAGCTAAGCAACAGAAGTTCTGGTTGCCTCCTCCTCCTCCGTTTCGTCAGCCTTACCAGCAGAAGAACAAAGGTGGCCATGGTTCTTCAAACTCTTCCAACTCTGGCTATCAGAACAAGTCTCAGAATCAAGCTCCAAAGTCCAATGCTCCTTATCACCGTCCACTCTCAGAGGTGACTTGCAACAAATGTCAGCAGAAAGATCACTATGCTAACAAGTGCTTCAACCAGAGGCGTCTTCCTCCTCCTCCTCCTGTCAGATCTTCCAGCAATGCAGTGGTCAAGCATAATCCAAAGTCTGCAAAGGTGAACATGATGAATGCAGCTCAAGCGGAGGAATCTACTGATGTGATAATGGGTAATCTCTCAGTTAATGATATTCCTGCAAAAGTTCTTTTTGATACTGGTGCATCGCATTCTTTCTTGTCATACCCATTTGCATCGAAGCACAATGTTGACACAGAGATTATATCCAAAGTTATGCAAGTTGTTTCTCCGGGCAAGCTTTTGTCGTCTAGTTTGGTTGCTCCCGATGTCTCCATCAAGATGGGCGACTATAGATTTCAGTCTTCTCCAATTTTTCTTGGTGACTCGGATATTGATCTTATTCTTGGGATGGACTGGCTTTCTAAGCACAAGGCTCAACTTGATTGTGCTGCCAGGGAAATTCAATTGACACACTCGTCTGAGGATGTGATTATTTTTGCCGCTCGTGATGAAACCATTTGGTTTTTCTCTCTCAATGAGAAGGGCGAATTGAATGCCATCTCTCAAATTCCAGTCATTTGTGAGTATCAAGATGTCTTTCCAGAAGAGCTTCCGGGTATGCCTCCTCATCGGCCAGTTGAGTTCGTTATCGAACTAGAGCCTGGCACTGAACCCGTTTGCAAGCGTCCATACAAGCTTGGACTCAACGAGCTGAAGGAATTGAAGAAGCAGCTCGATGAACAAGAGCGTCTGGGTTTGATCAGACCGAGTTCTTCTCCATGGGGTTGTGGTGTTCTTTTTGTCAAGAAGAAGGATGGCACGGACCGACTTTGTGTCGACTACCGTCCATTGAACAAGAAGACAATCAAGAACAAGTATCCACTTCCCAACATCAATGAGCTATTTGAGCAACTCAAAGGGGCTAAAGTATTCTCGAAGCTTGACCTTCGTATGGGTTATCATCAGATTCGAATTCGTGAAGAAGATATTCCCAAGACAGCATTCAGAACAAGCTTTGGTTCTTATGAATACACTGTCGTGTCTTTCGGCCTTGTCAATGCTCCTCCGGTATTCTCTCGGATGATGAATTTCATCTTCAACCCCTATACCAATGAATTCGTTCTGGTGTATCTCGATGATATCTTGGTCTTCTCCAAGAATAAGCAGGATCATGCCAAACATTTGCGATTGGTGCTCGATAAGCTCAGAGAGTATCAATTCTATGCGAAGTTCTCCAAATGTGAGTTTTGGCTCGATGAAGTTATTTTCCTTGGTCACATCATCTCTGCCAAGGGCATCGTTGTTAACCCTGAGAAGGTGTCCGCAGTTTTGGATTGGGAACCTCCTCAAAATGTCAAGCAGCTCCGCAGTTTTCTGGGTCTTGCAAGCTACTGCCGAAGATTCGTTGAGAATTTCTCCAAGATTGCAAAGCCTCTTTCCAACCTCCTACAGAAGCATGTGAAATATGTCTGGTCTCCTGAGTGTGACGTTGCTTTCAACACTCTCAAAGAGAAACTAGTCACAGCTCCTGTCTTGACTCCTCCTGATGAATCCAAGCCGTATGAAGTTTTCTGTGATGCTTCTCTCCAAGGTCTCGGTGCTGTGTTAATGCAAGAGAAGAAAGTTGTGGCCTATACCTCTCGGCAGTTGAAGCCCAATGAGAAGAACTACCCCACTCACGATCTTGAGTTGGCGGCAGTTGTCCATGCATTGATTACGTGGAGACATCTCTTGTTGGGAAGACAAGTGGACATTTTCACTGATCACAAGAGTCTCAAGTATATCTTCACTCAGCCCAACCTCAACCTCAGGCAGACTCGATGGGTCGAAATGATTCAAGAGTACAATCCGAGTATCGAATATACTCCAGGCAAGGCTAATGTCATTGCAGATGCTTTAAGAGGGAAGGCTTATTGCAACAGCTTAATTCTCAAGCCTTTCCAACCAGATCTTTGTGAAGCTTTCCGCAAGCTGAATCTCCAAGTTGTTCCTCAAGGTTTTCTTGCCAACCTCATAGTCTCTCCTACTTTGGAAGATCAAATTCGTGAGGCACAACTCCTTGATGCCATGGTGAAGAAGGTGAAACGTGGTATCGACAAGGGTCTTTCCAAATACAAGTGCTATCGCATTGATGACAGAGACACTTTGTTCTTCGAGGACCGGATTGTGGTTCCCAAAGGTGATCTAAGGAAAGTCATAATGAACGAGGCGCACAATTCTCTCCTTTCCATTCATCCTGGAAGTACGAAGATGTATCATGATCTCAAGCAGTCGTATTGGTGGACTCGAATGAAGCGAGAAATTGCTCAATTCGTGAATGAATGTGATGTCTGCCGAAGAGTGAAAGCAGAACACCAACGACCAACTGGTCTCCTCCAACCTCTTGCTATTCCGGAATGGAAGTTTGATCATATCGAAATGGACTTCGTGACTGGATTTCCCAAGTCCAAGCGCGGAATGATGCTATCTTCGTTGTCATTGACAAGCTTTCTAAAGTGGCTCATTTCCTTCCAATCAAAGAATCCATCACAGCAGCTCAGCTGGCAGAGCTCTACACCTCCAGAATTGTCTCCTTGCACGGCATTCCACAATTGATTTCTTCAGATCGTGGAAGCATCTTCACCTCTAAGTTCTGGGACTCCTTCCAGAAGGCCATGGGCACAAACATTCGCTTCAGCACAACTTTCCATCCTCAAACTAGTGGCCAAGTCGAGCGAGTCAATCAAATTCTTGAAGATATGCTCAGGGCTTGTGTCATTTCCTTTGGCATGAAATGGGAAGATTGTCTTCCTTATGCTGAATTCTCCTACAACAACAGCTTCCAAGCGAGTGCGGGCAAGGCCCCATTCGAGATTCTCTATGGCAGAAAGTGCCGTACTCCTCTCAATTGGTCAGAGACTGGTGAACGCCAACTTCTTGGCAATGACTTAATCACTGAAGCTGAAGAAATGTGTAAAGTCATCCGTGATAATCTCAAAGCCGCGCAATCGCGTCAGAAGAGTTACTACGATAGTAAGCATCGTGATTTGGCTTTCGAGATCGGAGACCATGTCTACCTCCGCGTCTCTCCAATGAAAGGCACTCATCGCTTCGGTATCAAAGGGAAGCTTGCCCCTAGATACATGGGTCCTTTCAAGATCATTGGCAAAAGAGGCGACCTCGCCTATCAACTTGAGCTTCCTTTTAAAATTAATATTAAATAAACCGTAACTCGGATGAAAATACTTTGTACATGAAAGTTGCTCAGAACGACGAGACGAATCCTGATACGCAGCCCATTCGCCCGCCACACACCCCTAGCATAGCAAACACGCAACTTTCCCTCCTCCGGTTCATTTGTCCGAAAACGCGAAACACCGGAGATACTTTCCAGGATGTCTAGCCCCTTCGCCGGTATCACCTCCTACCGCATTAGGGCACACCTAGCACCGCGCATTGTCATGTTATGCACCGTCATGCTTATGTTTGCATTATATTTATTTTTTCTTCCCCCTCTTCTCTCGTTAGACACCGAGACCTTCGCCGCTGCTACCCAGTACGACTACGGTGTTGACGACCCCTCCTTCTCGGCTGACCTTCCAGGCAACCCCCC
>NC_057811.1:217032940-217069780 GCF_018294505.1 Triticum aestivum | reverse complement strand
CTTGTCTCTACTCCTTGCATTAGAGTAGTGTAGCATGTTACTGCTTTCGGTTAATCCTATTCTGCTGCATAGCCTGTCATTGTTGCTATAGTTGTTACCCTTACCTGCAATCCTAAATGCTTAGTATAGGATGCTAGTATTCCATCAGTGGCCCTACATTCTTGTCCGTCTGCCATGCTATACTACCGGGTCGTGATCACTCGGGAGGTGATCACGGTATATACCTACATACATATTATATGATATATGGTGGTGACTAAAGTCAGGTCGGCTCGTAGAGTACCTGTCGTGGAATCATCACGGTAGATGTCCTCGTGCTAGGACTTAGTCGTGGAGCCATCGCAGCTAGGAAGCTTGAAGGGGTTAATGCGGGACAAGGAACACAAGGGTTTATACTGGTTCGGCCCCTTACGGTGAAGGTAAAAGCCTACGTCCAGTTTGAGGTGGTATTGATTAGGGTTACGATCACCGGGGAGCTAAACTGCTATGCCCGGCTTTCGATGATATTGTTTTCTGCCTTAAACTGCTGCCGGGTCGTCCCTTTATATAGGGAGGCGGACGCCCTGCAGCTCTCAGAGTCCCGGCCGGCTCATAAGAGTGTCCGCCTCGGACTCTCAACTATTCTTGCCTTACACTACAAGTTCTACCATAATAATGATTGTAACTACGGGCCTTAAGCCATATCCGGGTCTTAAGCCCATCTTTGGCCCACCGTCTTTAAGCTTGGCGCTGGGCTTCTGGCAATGACCATATGAGTAACCCGGCCCCTCCTGGCGGGTGACTCTAAGGTCTATATCCTCAACATTAGGCCCCACATTGATTTGAGCCGGCTCATGTCAATCTTCCATTCCCTCAACAGGAAACCTCCGGCTTACAATTATGAAGGCCATAACCCGGCGTGACGTCATCCTCTGGACTCCGGATAATCCGCTGTGACGTCATCTTCCATTAAGCCCGTTTTTTACTCCGCCAGATCCGCAACGGATCTTTACCTTTACTGTCATCCCGAGAATCGAGGCGTTTCGTGGGGAGATAACCACGCCGTGGTCTCCTTGATTCTCGCGCCCACTCATGAGTTCGCCTTATAAATAGGCCGGCCCGACGGGCTCTCAGCCACTTCTCTCTCCATCTTCTTCCTCGCGCCACTGCTCCTCTGCCCGAGCTCTGCTACTGCCGCCGCCGTCGCGCCCCCGGTCTTCGTCAACCTTGGCCGCTGCATCACCCTGACTCAGTCCAGACAAACGGCGGCAAACTCCGCTCCTCTTCAGCTCCGGTGAGTCCTCGCCACTCCATAGGGCAGATCCGCACTAGGGCTCGAGTAGTTCGTCCGTGTTCTTCGTAGTTCATCACGGGCCTCGGTAGATTTGATTTTTACTGCCTCCTTTTGATCTTAGACTTGCATAGAACCATTGCGGTGACTGGTTAGCACCCATTTTACATGCGAGCAGCTCTCTTTTTACTGCATAAGAACCTTGTTCGGGCCCAAGAACTTCTCCAGCGTCTGTTTCTAGGTCTAGAAACTTTTCTTTTGCCCGACTGTTTTGATCCAAAAAATTTACTGCGATGTGTGAAACATGTTTTACCACATTTAGTAAAAATTGTAATCATTGAATCTCGGCGGTTTACAGTTCCGGTTTAAAGAAACCACGCGCCGTAGAACCGTCCGGCTTAAAGAAAGCCATGCGCCATAAAAATTTCCGGCTTAGCTGTGATAAGGCCTGTAGACAATCAAATTACTCTCAATCCCTCGGCGGCTTACATAGCCCGATGCACTTAAGTGTATACCATTAGTCCCCTTCATAAGCCGCCACCTTGACATTGAACTGTAGATTTCTTCCGGCTCATAATTAACCCGGACATTTTTCCTTTTATCATAGACTGCCGACTCTCACCATGCCTCCCTAAGCTCCCAAAGCCTCCATCACTTGCAACTGGATGAGGTCCAATGTCACCAGTGAGACACTAGCAGATTTTGTTAAGTCCGGATACCTGCCCAAGAAGGACGTCATGTCCTACCGTGCCCCCGACCCGTCAGAAGAGAGACCACAACCAAAGGACGGGGAGGTAGTGATTTTTGCAGATCATATGAGCCGGGGCTTCGCACCGCCCGGCTCAAAGTTTTTTAGAGACGTTCTAAACTTCTTCGATTTGCGGCCTCAAGACATAGGACCCAACTCAGTGTCCAACATCTGCAACTTCCAAGTGTTCTGCGAGGTTTACCTTGGAGAAGAACCTAGTCTGCTGCTCTTCGGAGAGCTTTTTTACTTGAACCGTCAGAATGAGTGCGCCAATGGGCCAAGTCTGGAGTTAGGTGGCATCTCCATCCAGCGGCGTAGGGACTGCCTTTTCCCTTACGCAGAGCCACCCAGCCACCCCAAGGACTGGAATCTGACGTGGTTTTACTGCCAAGACACGTCGCCGGCTGACGAGAGTCCGTTGCCCGGCTTTCGCCCCTCGCGTCTGGAGCCGACTCACCCACTGTCAGACAAGCTGACTCAAGCGGAGCGCCAACCGCTGCTCCCCACTATCAACAAGATCAAGGCTCTCCTGGGCAATGGTCTGAATGGAATCGACCTGGTCTGGGTCTGGATCTCATGGCGGGTGATCCCATTGAGCCGCCGCCCCGGCTTAATGTGTGAGTACACGGGCCGAAAAGATGACCCTCAGAGACACAGCCGCAATGATCTTCCTGAAGACGTTGCAAAGGAGATGACCAAGGCTCTTTTAAACGAGAGCCTGGCAGACCGCGGAAGGACCGGGTTAGCCCCCTTCTGCAAGACCAACCCAGCCCCAGCGGTAAGCCGCCAATCTGAACATCCTATCTTCTTCTGTACATGACTTTCATCTGAATTGTTTTAAGAAAACCTCATTGCATTTTTCAGGCTGATGATAAGTTCTGGCGGGTCAAATACGACCATGAAGCGGCCAAGAAGGCCAGGAAGGCGAAGAAAGCCGCCAAGAAAGCCGCCCCTCGCAAGAAAGGAAGCAGGCCTACTGCTTCAGAGCTGATGCAATTAAGCGACAGCTCCGAGTCAGAGGTAACCCCTGAGCCTTTAAATCCTTGTTGTATTTGTTGTTTGTTGCTGTCCGCCTTATCAATGCTTGCTCATTGACAGGATGACACCGGCGCAAGTAACCCGGTGGTTGAAGAGGTAATGTCACTTTCCTCCGACTCGGAGCCCTTGCCAAAGCTGAAAGTCCGAAGGGTAACCCGGAAAGTAAGCTTTTCACATCCTTTAGCTTACCAAGACACTCAATTTATTTTGAAGCGACTGGTTCATGAAAGCCGGCGTCACACCCGGACCAACAAGGACACCGACCTCTCCTCCGGGTTACCTGACGCATCAAGGAAACGCCGAACTGAGGTTATTTCCCACTTGTACCCTTTTCATCCGTTGGCAGGTGTTATCCGTCAGCCACTCAATTCTTCTGACTCCAATTATCAGGAGACCTCCCCCTCTTCGGGCGACTCTATGCAGTCGAGTCTTCCGGCTTTCAAAACCGTGCCCGGGTAATGATAACCCTCTTATATTTGTTCTGGTTCTTGCTCATATTTTTTATACAAACCTTTGTTGTTCTTTCAGTGCCCAGGCAAAGCTCACCAAGAGGGCGAAGAAAACCAAGTCGGCCGGAGAGCCGGATTTGCCTGAGCCGGAGGTGACGGTCCAAGAACCGCCAGCTGCCTCCGCCCCCGAAGCCACCACTCCAATAGACACGGCACCTGTAGAAGCTTCTGCTGACCCGGAGGCCTCCGGCTCGGCTCAACCAACAAAAGACCCGGACGTGGTAATCACCCGGACGGCATTTGTTGAGCCGGGGAGACCTACCGCACTGGCTAAGTGCTCCGCTAAGGGGGAGTTGCTGCAGCCCCACTGGGTGAACCTGGACCTCTCCGACCACACCAACCTGAGCATTGGAGAGCTCGTCTCTGGCTACATCAGCCAAGTGCACAAGAGCCGGGACGCAGAGGTTGCCATGGTGAACCAGATCCAGCAAAAATCTGAGGTATCCTTCTGCTATCCTCTTACTTACTGCATAGTTACCTTTATCGTGCTAGCCCCCAAGTCGACTTAGGTTCTGGCTTACTCAGTTGAACCGGCAATTTGTAGATAGATACGTTCAATATGCATTAGCCCCCAAGTGCCAAGTGTCTTTGCTTGAAAAACGCTTGGGACTTAAAATTTATATAGTAACTGTTCACATCATAACCCGGAAATGTATGCAGGCTGCTGGCAAGAAGCTAGAGGCTGACATGGCTGATCTCAAGAGCCGGCTGCAGATGCAAGAGATGGAGACCCGGAAGGCAAATGCCAAATTTGTGTCTAGCATCGCCGCTCAAGAGAAACTGAAGACAGAGTTTGACGCTGAGCGGAAGGCGTGGGCCGAAGAGAAAGCCGCATTGGTGAACCGGGCTGAACAGGCGGAGAAGACTCTCTCCGAGAAAACCGATGAGCTCTCCGGCCTAAAGCGCTAGGTGTCCCATATGGTGGCCGCAATCTTCGGTAAGTCGCCTCCCCGGCTTTCATCAAGTTGAGAATCTTTATACCTCATAATTCCTCCTCGTCGGCGGCTTATCTGATTCTGTTTAAACAGGTCCCAGAAGTGCCAACCTCAACCAGAGCGTGGTAACCAAGCTGAAGGCCGTGTATACCCTGGTGGAGCAGCTCTACACCGGGTCACAGCGTGCCTTAGCTGTAGTGGCCCTATCCAACGAGGTGCCGACTCACCTGGCGGAAGTCCTCCGCCGTCTCGCCGTTCTGCCTCAGCGTATCCAAGAGCTGCGACGGGCCTCTGCGAGAGCCGGAGCAATCGCTGCACTGAGCCGGGCCAAGGCGTTCTTGCCAGAGCTAGACCCGGCGGACATCGCCCTCGGCTACCCAAGCCTGAAGGAAGACGGCACCGCCTTTGATCAGAAGGACTTCGCAGCTTGCGTGAAGACTGTACGCCCGGTGGCCACTCTTATTGGCAACGACACAGATCTAACCAAGTACCAGCCAGGTTATAACGCAGAAAATCAAAGGATTCCAACCCCTCGCTATGAAGCTCTGAGTTTAATTCCGCCGGCTCGTCAGCACACCTTTGCCCCAGAGATTGACCCGGCCGGGTTAATTGACAAGGAAGCCCAATTCGAGGCGCTGAGTGGCATCGACTGGAAGTCTTCGACCTTCCAGACCTTGGGGACAGCCGGAGGAGAAGAAAGAGACGAGCCGGAGACATCAACCCAGCAAGCGTCGTAATTCTGCTGGCGGTTTACCAAACAATGCCTCACCCTTTTGGACTCAACGAGTCTTGTAATAGAGTAGGATCAACACTTTATCTTTGTCGTGCCATCGTGCATGCCTTAAATGCTTGAAGTTTTTATTGAAGTTGTCTCCTTTATATTTCTCCGGGTCATTCATTCTCCTTAGTCTCAAATATTTGTCCTTAACTATCCTGCATAGAAAGATGAATCACAAGTCTCCAGGCGGCTTATCGCCCTGAGAATCATATGTTTGAGATGTATAACCCGGAATATGAATCAAAAAAGACTGGTCCTCAATTACATCCTTAATACAGCCTTAATAACACACTTAGCGGCCTGCAAGCATTCTTCTGGTTTAGATAACCCGAATAATAAGGTTGGTGCCTTAATTCTGATTTACTTGTCTTAATGACACCCATTGTGTTCAACTAACACTGTAAACAAAGTTAAGTCGGCAAAGTAAGACCCGGTCGTACACACTTTGAAATAATCAGAAGAAACTTGCTATGAAACAGAAGAACTTAGGGGCTTCCGGTTCGAATACGACCATAGACCCGGCCCAAAGGGGTTATGCTAGGATTCGAATACGATCATGTAGCCCCCAGTGGGTGTGGCGATGCCAATCAAGAGGGTATCGACAGCTATGTTCTCTTTGGTTCGAATACGACCCATGTTTGAACAGGAAGCCCCCAAATGACTTTAAGAATTGTTTAACGACGCTGATTCGAATACGATCCACGTCGGTTCTCAAAGGAGTTAAACTAAGATTCAAATATGATCAAAGAAAACTCCCCACTGAGCTCGGCACTTTGCCAATCAAATGGGTATCGACAGCTGTGTTCTCTTTGGTTCGAATACGACCTATGTTTGAACAGGAAGCCCCCAAGTGACCTTATAGCCTACGGCTAGATTCGAATACGATCATAAGCCGGATCCTCCTTCAAGTTACCATGTAATCTGGCAATGAAAACAAGACGTGCACATTTGGAGGAGAAAAAAGGACAGAGGTCCTGCTTTATTGCTTATCATAATATATACATGGTTTAGAGAAGTATGTACATCATGAGAGCCGGTGGCTCAAGTGTAGTAAGGCCGAAGCTGAGCTATGTTCCACGGCCGTCGGGTCTCTTCCTCCGACTTACGTGAATCTTTGTGCTCCCGAATGTCAATGAGGTAATATGACCCGTTGTGCAAATTCTTGCTGACCACAAAGGGCCCTTCCCAAGGTGGGAATAGCTTGTGTGCATCTGTTTGATCCTGGATGAGCCGGAGCACGAGATCACCTTCCTGGAAGACCCGGGATTTAACCCGACGGCTATGATAGCGGCGCAGGTCTTGTTGGTAAATTGCTGAACGGGCTGCCGCCACATCACGCTGTTCGTCCAACAAGTCAAGAGCGTCCCGGCGCGCCTGTTCATTATCCGCCTCAACGTAAGCCGCCACTCGAGGTGAGTCATGACGGATGTCACTGGGGAGGACTGCCTCTGCCCCATAAACCATGAAGAAAGGCGTAAAACCTGTAGACCTGTTAGGAGTAGTGTTGATACTCCGTAACACGGAGGGCAACTCCTCCACCCAACAACCCGGCGTCCGTTGCAAAGGGACCAAAAGCCGGGGCTTGATGCCCTTCAGAATCTCCTGATTAGCTCTCTCAGCTTGACCATTGGATTGAGGATGAGCCACTGAGGAAACATCAAGTCGGATATGCTCTCGTTGACAAAACTCTTCCATGGCACCTTTGGAGAGATTGGTGCCATTGTCAGTTATAATGCTGTGTGGAAAACCAAAGCGAAAGATCACCTTTTTCATAAACTGAACCGCCGTGGCTGCATCACACTTGCTAACTGGCTCCGCTTCAACCCATTTGGTGAACTTGTCAACTGCCACCAAAAGGTGGGTCTTCTTATCCTTGGATCTTTTGAAAGGCCCGACCATATCCAGCCCCCAGACAGCAAAGGGCCAAGTAATTGGGATCATCCTCAGCTCTTGAGCCGGTACATGAGCCCGTCGCGAGAACCTTTGGCAACCGTCACACTTACTGACCAAGTCCTCCGCATCAGCATGAGCCGTCAACCAATAAAAACCATGACGAAAAGCCTTGGCCACAAGGGACTTTGAGCCGGCGTGATGGCCACAATCCCCTTCATGGATCTCACGCAAGATCTCTTGCCCTTCCTTGGGGGAAACACAACGCTGAAACGCTCCCGTAACACTACGGTGGTGTAGCTCACCATTGATAACAATCATCGATTTAGCCCGCCGGGTTATTTGCCTGGCCAAAGTTTCATCCTCAGGCAATTCGCCCCGGGTCATGTAAGCCAGATAGGGCATTGTCCAGTCTGGTATGATATGGAGAGCCGCCACCAGCCGTGCCTCCGGGTCGGGGACAGCCAAGTTTTCCTCTGTAGGCAACTTAACAGAAGGATTATACAGGACATCCAGGAAAGTATTAGGCGGCACCGGCTTTCGCTGAGAGCCTAGCCGGCTTAAAGCATCAGCCGCCTCGTTCTTCCTGCGATCAATGTGCTCTACTTGGTAACCCTGAAAGTGCCCAGCAATGGCATCAACTTCGCGGCGATAAGCTGCCATGAGAGGGTCCTTAGAGTCCCACTTGCCTGATACTTGCTGAGCCACCAAGTCCGAGTCACCAAAACACCTTACCCGGCTCAAGCTCATCTCCTTAGCCATCCGAAGACCGTGGAGCAAGGCCTCGTACTCAGCCGCATTGTTAGTGCAAGGGAACATCAATTGTAGCACATAATGGAACTTGTCACCTTTAGGGGAAGCCAATACAACTCCAGCCCCCGAGCCCTCCAACTGCCTGGACCCATCGAAGTGAATAGTCCAATACGTGTTATCCGGCTTCTGCTCGAGCACCTGTGACTCTGTCCAATCATTGATGAAATCCACTAGGGCCTGAGATTTAACAGCAGTGCGTGGCACATATTTGAGACCATGAGGTCCGAGCTCGATAGCCCACTTAGCCACTCTTCCTGTGGCCTCTCTGTTTTGAATGATATCACCAAGAGGGGCAGAACTGACCACGGTTATGGGATGACCCTGGAAATAATGCTTAAGCTTCTGGCGGCCATGAACACACCATAAACAAGCTTCTGCCAATGCGGGTACCGCTGTTTGGACTCGATAAGCACTTCGCTGACATAATAAACCAGCCGCTGAACCGGATGCTCCTTACCCTCTTCCTTGCGTTCCACCACCACAGCCACACTGACGGCTCGTGCGTTAGCAGCCACATACAACAATAAGGGCTCCCTATCAACCGGAGCTGCAAGGACTGGGGGCTCTGCCAGCTGCTTCTTCAAATCCTCAAAGGCAGTATTAGCTGCATCATTCCAGACAAAGTTATCAGTTTTCTTCATCAACTGATATAATGGCATGGCCTTCTCACCCAAACGGCTTATAAACCGGCTTAAAGCAGCAATGTGACCCGCCAAACGCTGAACATCATTTATACACGCCGGCTTAGCTAGGGAGGTGATGGCCTTGATCTTCTCCGGGTTAGCTTCAATGCCTCTGTCAGAAACTAAGAAACCCAAGAGTTTGCCTGCAGGAACACCAAAAACACACTTGGCCGGGTTAAGCGTCATCTTGTAGACCCAGAGATTATCAAAGGTTTCCCTTAAATCATCTATCAAGGTTTCCTCCTTTATGGACTTAACCACAATATCGTCCACGTAAGCGTGAACATTGCGCCCGGTCTGTTTATGAAGACAGTTCTGTACACAACGCTGGTAAGTCGCCTGTGCACACTTGAGTCCAAAGGGCATAGATACATAGCAGAAAGCTCCAAAGGGAGTGATAAACGCCGTCTTCTCCTGGTCCTTAACTGCCATTTTAATCTGACGATATCCGGAATAAGCATCCAAGAAACTTAAGCGCGCACAACCTGTCGTAGCATCAATAATTTGATCAATACGGGGGAGGGCAAAAGGATCAGCCGGACACGCCTTGTTTAAGTCTGTATAATCCACACACATCTGCCAGGTGCCGTTCTTCTTGAGTACGAGCACCGAGTTAGCCAACCACTCTGGGTGAAAAACTTCAACAATAAATCCGGCCGCCAAGAGCCGGGCCACCTCTTCGCCAATGGCTTTCCGCCTCTCTTCATTAAACCGCCGAAGGAACTGCCTGACCGGCTTGAATTTCGGATCAACATTGAGAGTGTGCTCAGCGAGTTCTCTAGGTACACCTGGCATGTCAGAAGGTTTCCATGCGAAGATGTCCCTATTCTCACGGATGAACTCGATGAGCGCGCTTTCCTATTTTGGATCCAGATTGGCACTGATGCTGAATTGCTCAGATGACTCTCCTGGAACAAAATCAACAAGTTTAGTCTCATCAGCCGACTTAAATTTCATTGCCGGCTCATGCTCCGTAGTCGGCTTTTTCAGAGAGGTCATATCTGTTGGGTCAACGTTGTCTTTGTAAAACTTCAACTCCTCTGTTGCACAAACAGATTCTGCATAAGCCGCATCGCCTTCCTCACATTCCAAGGCCACCTTCCGGCTGTCATGAACCGTAATGGTCCCATTATGACCCGGCATCTTGAGCTGCAAGTAAACATAACACGGCCGTGCCATGAACTTGGCGTAAGCCGGCCGCCCAAATATAGCATGATACGGACTTCTTATCTTGACCACCTCAAAGGTCAATTTCTCCACCCTGTAGTTGTTCTCATCTCCAAAGGCCACTTCCAACTCGATCTTGCCGACTGGATAAGCCGATTTACCAGGTACCACACCATGGAAGATAGTGTTTGACTGGCTGAGGTTCTTATCAACCAACCCCATACGGCGAAAAGTCTCATAATAGAGGATGTTGATGCTGCTGCCTCCATCCATGAGCACCTTAGTGAACTTATATCCTCCCACCTGAGGAGCCACCACCAGGGCCAAGTGACCCGGATTATCTACCCGGGGAGGGTGATCCTCCCTACTCCACACTATAGGTTGCTCTGACCACCGCAAGTAGCGTGGAATCGCCGGCTCAACAGCGTTCACAGCCCTCTTATGAAGCTTCTGATCTCGCTTACACAGACTGGTGGTAAACACATGATACTGCCCACCGCTAAGCTGCTTTGGATTGGTCTGATAACCTCCCTGCTGCTGTTGGTGACCCTGGCCAGACTGCTGATTAAAGCCCCCTTGACCGTTCTGAGGGTTAGAATTTGAGCCGCCGCCCGGGCCATGAAAGCCGCCGGCGCCTGAGCCGCCGCCCGGGCCATTGTAACTCTTGAAGGCCTTCATGATTGCACAATCCTTCCACAGATGAGTCGCTGGCTTCTCTCTAGAGCCATGCCTTGGACAAGGCTCATTCAACAGTTGCTCCAGTGTCGGGCCTGACCCGCCGCCTCGGGGAGGGGGCCTCCCCTTGCGTCGCTGGTTATTACCTTGTGAGCTGGCGTTGGCTACAAACTCTAGGCTGCCATCGGCCTTGCGCTTGCCTCCTCCTTGGTTCCCCGGGTTATGCTGAGGACCCTTGCCATTGCCATTCTTCTTTCCCTTCCCTGCCCTTTCATCATCTGAAGGGGGATCCTTGGTACCATCGGAATCGGCGTACTTGACAAGAGCCGCCATTAGCGTACCCATATCACTGCAGTCGCGCTTAAGCCGCCCGAGTTTCATCTTCAGGGGCACGAAGCGACAATTATGTTCCAACATTAAGACCGCAGAGCCGGCATCCATCTTATCTGATGAATGTATGATCTCCTTGACCCGGCGAACCCAGTGAGTCGTGGATTCACCCTCCTGCTGCTTACAGTTAGTCAAATCTACAATTGACATTGACTACCTACAGGTATCTTTGAAGTTTTGGATGAACCGGGCTTTTAGCTCAGCCCAAGACCCGATGGAATTCGGTGGTAGCCCTTTCAACCAAGTGCGGGCAGTCCCATCTAACATCATGGTGAAATACTTAGCCATGGCCGCCTCACTGACCTCCAGCAACTCCATAGCCATCTCATAACTCTCGATCCAGGCTGCAGGCTGTAAGTTTGCTGTGTAATTAGGCACCTTCCTAGGGCCTTTGAAGTCCTTGGGTAGACGCTCATTGCGGATGGCTGGCACTAAACAAGGGACACCCCCAGTCCTGGTAGGGATACCCACATCGACGAAAGTCGTTGGATAAGCCGGGGGGTCTGGTAAGCCGTCAATTGAGGCACCTGCTCCGCCTCTTGCCGCGCTCTGTTCTGGTCCGCTGCGTGAAAGGCTCCGTTATGAACCGGGCCATAGCCAGGGGGCGGGTCATGGCGTCGGACGTTACTTGAGCCGGTCGCTGAGACCATGTGCCTGCTGTAACTCGGGCTCTGACCTGGGCGAGGGGTCGAGTGGATCCTGTCCCGTCTATAGGAGTACGCCTCTTGCTGCGCCAGTGCTGTCTGAAGGAGTTCCCTGACCCGGCAGGTTTCAATAGCCGTCGGAGAGTCGCCATCGACTGGGAGAGCCGCCAGCTGTGCTGCCGCGGCGACCATGTTCTCCAGTGGGTTATTATAGTGACCCGGGGGTATTGGCACATACTGAGGCGGGGCTGGGGGCACCTGGGGAGGCCCCATTACTTGTGGTTGAATAGGGGTCCCAGACCCGGGCACTATGACCCCTGGCGGGTTACTAGATCCTGCACCCGGCGTGTTGAAGAGGTTTCGTGGATCGTAAACCGGAGGGAGTCGAGATTGGGCCTTTTGATGCCTCCTTCTCATGACCTCATTGGACGCGTTCTGATCCATCGTGAGTCGGAAGGACTGCGCCTGGATCAACTGAGTTTGGGCATCGAGAGCCACCCTCTCCGCAGCCATCCTAATCCCTTCCGCTGCCAGATCCTCCTTAGCTTTCACTAGATCCAACTTTAACTGTGCCACCTCCGCATCATGCTGAGCTTGATCCGCCGGGTCAACCGTGGCGGTTAACAGGGCCGTCAACTTGTCCGTAAGATCCATCAGCACCTGAGCCGGGGAAGGCACCGGGTTTCCTGCTCCAGCAGCGGGGTTCTGAACAGGTTGTGCCCCGGCCATAAAGACTCCAACCTGACTTGGCGGCTCAAACGGGTCCGGAATACTGTCACCATCGGAACAACCCATGAGCCTGCCATCTTGAAGTTGATACAACGAGTTTGACTCATCGGTGGCCGACTCGCCGTCAGAGCCGGCGGCCGTCTCATCACCAGATCCAGAACGATCAGAGAGTCCTCCATGGATGCACCCCACAAAAGCATGCCTTAAGGCAGGCCGGGCCCGGGCGGGTCGTGCACGCTGAGCCGTCTCGACGAGATTGGCGCAGAGACCCGGCTTAGGGCCCGGCTCACCAATCTTGCCAATGAAGACATGAATTCCGCCGAAGGGGACCCGGTACCCGTACTCAATTGAGCCGACGTCGGGGCCCCAGTTTGCATCGTCGATGTAGAGCTTGCCGCGACGACTCTTGGTCATCCGGCCCACAGCGTATCCCTTGAGCCCTTCGAAGCTGCCCTTCAAGAACTCAAATCCACCGTGCGCTGGCCCCATGGTGGGCGCCAACTGTCGTGGAATCGTCACGGCAGATGTCCTCGTGCTAGGACTTAGTCGTGGAGCCATCGCAGCTAGGAAGCTTGAAGGGGTTAATGCGGGACAAGGAACACGAGGGTTTATACTGGTTCGGCCCCTTACGGTGAAGGTAAAAGCCTACGTCCAGTTTGAGGTGGTATTGATTAGGGTTACGATCACCGGGGAGCTAAACTGCTATGCCCGGCTTTCGATGATATTGTTCTCTACCTTAAACTGCTGCCGGGTCGTCCCTTTATATAGGGAGGCGGACGCCCTGCAGCTCTCAGAGTCCCGGCCGGCTCATAAGAGTGTCCAGCTTGGACTCTCAACTATTCTTGCCTTACACTACAAGTTCTACCATAATAATGATTGTAACTACGGGCCTTATGCCATATCTGGGTCTTAAGCCCATCTTTGGCCCACCGTCTTTAAGCTTGGCGCCGGGCTTCTGGCAATGACCATATGAGTAACCCGGCCCCTCCTGGCGGGTGACTCTAAGGTCTATATCCCCAACAGTACCCGCAAGTGATTTCGATGTGGGGGCTGAAAGGACAGGTGGCTCCATCCCGGTAGAGGTGGGCCTGGGTTCCCGATGGCCCCCGGCTGTTACTTTATGGCGGAGCGACAGGGCAGGTTGAGACCACCTAGGTGAGAGGTGGGCCTGGCCCTGGTCGGCGTTCGTGGATACTTCAATTAACACGCTTAACGAGATCTTGGTATTTGATCTGAGTCTAGCCACTGGCCTATACGCACTAACCAACTACGCGAGAACAGTTATGGGCACTCGACGTCGTGCTATCAGCCGAAGCCTTCTTGACGTCAGCGACTGAGCGGCGCGCGCCGGGTTGGACCGCGTAACGCAGCTTCCTTTGTAATGGAGGTTGCTAGGTCTGCTCACCGGCCGCGTTCGCAATGTGCAGGTGTGCAATGGGCGATGGGCCCAGACCCCTGCGCGCATAGGATTTAGACCGGCGTGCTGACCTCTCTGTTGTGCCTAGGTGGGGCTGCGACGTGTTGATCTTCCGAGGCCGGGCATGACCCAGGAAAGTGTGTCCGGCCAAAGGGGATCGAGCGTGTTTGGTAATGTGGTGCACCCCTGCAGGGAAGATTATCTATTCGAATAGCCGTGATCCTCGGTAACAGGACAACCCGGAGTTGTACCTTGACCTTATGACAACTAGAACCGGATACTTAATAAAACACACCCTTCCAAGTGCCAGATATAATCTGGTGTTCACTCTCACACAGGGCGACGAGGGGAGGATCGCCGGGTAGGTTTATGCCATGCGATGATACTTGGTGAACTTACCATCTACTCTCTTCTACATGCTGCAAGATGGAGGCTGCCAGAAGCGTAGTCTTCGACAGGACTAGCTATCCCCCTCTTATTCTGGCATTCTGCAGTTCAGTCCATCGATATTGCCCCTTTACACAGATACCCATGCATATGTAGTGTACATCCTTGCTTGCGAGTACTTTGGATGAGTACTCACGGTTGCTTTTCTCCCTCTTTTTCCCCTTTCCTTTCCTCTCGGTTGTCGCAACCAGATGCTGGAGCCCAGGAGCCAGACACCACCGTCAACGACAACTCCTACTACACCGGAGGTGCCTACTACTACGTGCAGGCCGCTGACGACGACCAGGATTAGTTTAGGAGGATCCCAGGCAGGAGGCTTGCGCCTCTTTCGATCTGTATCCCAGTTTGTGCTAGCCATCTTATGGCAACTTGTTTAACTTATGTCTGTACTCAGATATTGTTGCTTCCGCTGACTCGTCTATGATCGAGCACTTTTATTCGAGCCCTCGAGGCCCCTGGCTTGTATTATGATGCTTGTATGACTTATTTTACTTTTAGAGTTGTGTTGTGATATCTTCCCGTGAGTCCCTGATCTTGATCGTACACATTTGCGTGTATGATTAGTGTACGATTGAATCGGGGGCGTCACAAGTTGGTATCAGAGCCGACTGCCTGTAGGAATCCCCCTTCCACACTCCTTGGCCGAAGTTGAGTCTAGTCGATGAAAATTGTTTTACTAACATGGTTGTGCGGCCCATGGGCCCACGTCGCCATTAGGTGGTATTAGGATCTTTTATTTCTCGACCTATACTCTGGGACTCTGATCTCCCTTCTATTCGGGTTAAATGATTTTACTAACTCTGACTCTAGGTTCTCGTAACTACTTCCTCCTGGAGAGCCCATCTTTCTAGATGATCGTCTGCTGCACCAGAAGAATCCGAAGATACTCTCCGATGTTCTCTCGAGACTTTATGGTGTCGCTTTTGCAATTCCCTTCCATCGATAAACCCCTATGAATAACCACGTATACTCGCCATTCATACAATGTTTCCCAGTTGATCTTGTTATTACAAGATACCTCAATATTCTATATGTTGTTCCAGAGAATCCTTTGAGCTTACTGCCTTGCTGTTCTTTGTCACCTGAATACTCCTACGGATAATTCTCGCACTTACCGAGTATCCGCTCATCCCTAGTTTATTCATGTATTTCACACAAGTCTCCAAAATACCCTTCGATCTTCCGAAAATGCTAAGCAGCCTATTGCTCTTGAAATTCTTGCTTGCTTGTGTTATGGTTAATACCATAACTCGTAATCTTATTGGCATCCCTTGTCATTTTCATTTTGAGTCCATTGATTCAATATGTTGCGAACGCTCGCAATCCTGAATCAGATCCTATAATTCATCCTTCCGGCTCAGACATCATTTTAAACATGAGTTGGATCTCGACCAATCAAATTGTTGACGATTTTACCCCTAAGCTTACTCAACTTATCCATCCTTAATCAAAGCGTTTGCTTCTGATCCTTTGATTTGGAAATCATAATTCCTTTTCATGTGAGCTTTGAATTAGTCAGTTGCTTCTATAATCCAATGCCTTCGCATTGTTTCTTCCTCTGGTTGTGTGCCGATACTCACATCAGCTCCACTATGGACCGTCGGATCCTTTATTGTAATGCCATCCGACAATGTCCTTCGTATACAAAACCTCGAGAAGATCTTTCTCTGATACATAGTGCCTTCGGTAAATTGTATCCTCTCCTTTTGTCACCCATGTTCTACTATCGAGCTTTTGTTATTTACTGTTGAAGCTTGTGGTATATGTTCCCAAGATGCCCCTAAGGGTTGAACCTATGCCTTCCCAGATCCGGGTAAACCCGAGAGCTATCACGAGTCATACTCTTCTAGTGTTTTCCTAGATAAAATTTAAACATTACAACTTCTTCAAAAAATGAGAAGTGAATGAAAGGTTATGCATTGGAGAAGTGGGAGTCAACCTTGAACTTTGTGTTCATGCCCATGGACACGATGGAGATCCTATCATAGAAGCTTCTTGTAATAATAACAATTTCCTTGATAGGATATCATCTGGTATCTATGTATTGATCCTTTGCAATCGTGGTCCCGACCACATTTTCTCCTTGATTCCATTTCTCAGACAAGTTAGAGCACTTGTCTTCTGTTAATTGATACATCTCCGCAACCTCTATTTTGATCTTCCTTGAGTATTAACCTCTGGCATCTCGACAACTGTGTTGCTTCCTGCGAGTCTTCATCTAGTATTGCTTCTCACCGATCTCAGATTTCCCCCAGGTTCTGAGTTATTAGTCACTCAAGGACACCGATAAGTGAATCAATTCCGCACTCCGATTCAGTAACTCTTAAGTAATTTTCGTTGCTTATGAGTTAATAATCCTCCAAGTCATTATTAGCCTCATCGGCTATATAATTATCGTGCTAAATTTTAACTGTGCTACCTGGTCCTTATTCCCGGAGCATAACTTTCGACGATAAGCTAAGCTTACGTCGATCTTCCTCGTCATATCATTTCGCCTTGAACAGCAAGCTTGATTTCGAGTTCGTGTCGTACCCTGGGTTCTAATAACCTTTCACTTAATCATTCCTTTGACTTGATGTCATCGCCGATCGTTTACATCTTGAGGTAATCTCTCGACAAAATTTGTTGTGATCATCGTCAACATCTTGACTCCTTCCTGGATATCAATAGAATTCATGATGATAATTGCCATCCTCGTCCCTTGGTAGTTTGAGTTACCATCGACAACATCCTTACCTTCCTTTTATCACAAACTTGTTCATGTTATGGATGCAACTTGTTGTCCAGCTTATGTTATGTTCTACCTTGAGGTATTACTGTCTTTCTTGTCAAGGATGTTATCGGGATTGCTCCACCTCTTAAGAATTCTTGGTATAGTGATACTTCTCGCCATCACCATTCTTTTATTGGTCCCCGTGTTGAGTGAACTCTGTTGTGCGAATTCAAAACTTCTAGCAACCCTATTGCTTTGAAGTTACTGGTCGATATTTCATTCTTAGACCATTGGTTATCGAATCACCATTCTAACATTGATCTTGCTACCTAAGCCCATATTTCGGGTGCAACTTTCAACCAATGATTAATTGTGTATGTTTCCCTCGAGCATACATCATTATATCATTTGATCTGATAAATGTTATCTCCTTGTTCACATAATTGTGGAGATCCATCTTTGGGAAATCTCGATGAATTGCCGCTGAGACCATCAGCCGCCTCCTCATCCTCTCCTTGGTTTAATGACGAACTCTTGTTTTGGAACTTGCTTCCATAGTTCATTTCCCGAGAATCTTACAATGTCATCCCGTCAATTTGTGTTGCACCTTTTCTTCTCAGACATCCAGAGTCTGAGGTATCCTGACACCAAACAGATCTGAATCTCGGTCAGATATGATGGTTGGAACATTTTTCCAAGAGTTATAGCATTGGTCTATATAAGACCCGGTAAGGTGATGTCATGCCTAGCACACCTGAGCAGAGGACCTATTGTTATAGTTTCCTTTTTTAGCAAGGTTAGCCATTCTTCCATGAGGAAATTATAAGACTTATCCTATGAGTTGTTCCTGATGGATCCCTTGTGTATCCAAAGTCCGACCTTGACCTTGCTTGAAGACCATGTCAACGCTATCTCGAAGCATGTCGGTGGTACTCTGATTTTTCAATAAGAACATTTGAAGCACAATGCTGAATTTTCTTTATCATTATCCTAACACCGTTGTATGGGTAATGTCATGAAATTTCTCTCCCCTCACCTAACGGGTTTTCTACTTTCTATCCTGTCATGGATATCATGCTCCGCTTGTCCTTGGGAAGGATATACCCCCAAGATATGTGTTTAAACACATTTTCCTTTCCATTGTTCTATTTAATTTGATAATCATATTATACTTCCATTGTTTGGTTTATCCAAAATCTAAGCAGTAATATTCTCCTGCTTATGTAAACACCTCGGTGTACAATTCTGTCAGCAAGACCCTGTTACTATTGTTGATGACATTCCGATAGCCACCAATGGACGAGAACTTTGCCTAATGGTCCGCCTCGTTCAACGAGCAGGTTCTCTTCGTCCCACGCCCTTGGTATCGACATTGTTGCCGACATAACTAATAGGCTACCCTCTGACATGTCTTGCTATCATGACCGTGCAAAATGTCAACGCCCTTTCTACATTTAACCCACATGGTGGGCCCATAACCCACAGTTCATAGGATCGAAACCTGACTCTCATGTACCCCCTGCTCCCAAGGTTGTTTCTCGCGCATGGCCTCGTAAATAATTCATGAGCCACCTTCCGAGAGATCATCAATTTTGGTATTAGAGGCACTACTTATTCCCGTTGCTTTGAACCCCTTTCATGCCCTGTAACAGGCATCGAACGATTGCCTGCCTGCTCGAAACTTCCCATGATACATCCTTACATTTCTCTTGATATTTTCTTAAAGTTTCAATTCGAGAGTTACTTTCCGCCACCTTCCCCGATGTTATTGACCAGATAGTCAACCTTGCAGAGGTCCGTTCTCCCAGAATACCCACCCTTTATTCTTTCGTAAGTACGATGGAATTCCCAAAGGAAGAATGCGGATTTCATCACGATGACCTGAAGCAGAGAAATGAAGACATCAACGTAATGGATCGACCTCTTCGAGAAGAGCAACCAAGACCGAGAAGATCCGTTAGAATTTCACAACCACAAATTTCCCCTTTACACCACCTCTTAAATCTTGGGACGAGATTTCTTGTAGTGGAGGAGAATTGTGACGCCCGGATAATTAAGCTACAGTAATTCCTTGCTAATGATGCCACATCACCGTGATTACTGTTGTTAATCTCGCGTTAGTTCAAAAACGATTCAAAATCAATTTAAACAACAAAAGTTTCAAACATTAAAAATAAAATGTTCAAAGTGAACCAAATAATGCATAGGTAATTATGGTGGAGAAACCACACCTTTATAAAATATTTAAATACTATTAGGCGAATAAAACAGTAGCGAAAACTATTATTTAAATGCTTTTAAATATTAAATAATTACGAAACTATTTTAGTTTGGGTAACAAGTTAATGTGGAAGTGACATATTTAGTAACATCAAATTAGGTGCCATTTTGGTATTTTTTTATAAACAAAAATAAAAGGTAACTAAAAGAAAACACTAAAGAAAAAGGAAAAGGTAAGAGGGCCTAATATACTAGGCACCTTGGCCCATCTAGCCAAATGGCCAGCCTAGCCCACCTCCACCTCTCCTCCCAGCTCTCTACAGGAGACACGGGATCGTGGAGGGCATCCGACCGGCCATGGCCGCACCATCCGTGCGTGGCGGCCATCCCGCGACTCCTCGATGTCCTACAAGGTTCCCCCGACCCAGTGGCAAACCCTAGCAACCCCACTCTCCTCCCTCTCGCCCCAGATCCTCCTCCCCACACACCCGAACGCCCTCATCACCATGGCCCTCGTCGATCCCGTGGCCACTGCCCTCCCCGTCGCCTAGGATTGCGCCAGGAGGTCCTCCCGCCTCCGCTGCTTCCTCTACGCTGAAGAACGCGAGCCGAGTGTCTCTGCTTCGACCGGATCGAGTCGTTCCCCTTCTCTGCACCACCAACGCCATTGCCGGAATTCATCGCCTCCGAGCCTCCCCGAGCCCGCTGCCAAGCCCTACCGCTGCAATGTGAGGCCCTCCATCGATTCCCCTCTTCCCCCTACGTTCTCCGTCGGCGTAGGGCGCCACCGCCAACACGACCAAGCTCGCTGTAGCTAGTGCCCCCGCCGCGTTCCCATGCTCCGCTCGATGCCCGCGAGCCCCTGGCCGCGTTCTCGTGCCACCCCTATTCGAGCGCCCGCTGCTGCTAGGCTGCGCCTGCTGCTCGCTGCGCGTGCTCGGCCCCGTCTCCGCCCAGCTTGCCGTTGCTGCTCCTCCTTATGTTGCGTTGCTTCGCTGCTCTACTGCTCTATTGTTGCTACCGCTTAGTTGTAGCTGTTGCTCCTGTCGCTGCCTACCGTACTGCCCTCTGCTGCTTCTACTGCTTGCCGCTATACTGCCGCTGCTCGCCATCGCCCACTGACCGCGGCCGCCGCCCCTGCCGCCGACGCCCGCCGTCACCGTGCCCACTCCGTCTGGTCGTGCCCTCCCTCGCCCCGGACCACTCCTTCGCCGCGGCCCCTCGCATGCGCCCATGCAATTGCCGCGCTTGTCGTCTCCCGTCTGCTCGCTGCGGCCTGCGTCTGCAGCCCACTACCCCGCGCCGGCCACTCCCCCGTTCAGCCGAGCTCCCCCTCCACGCGCGCGTAGGCTCCAGTCACGCCCGCTGCGGGCCCCCTCTCACCGCCGGCTCCACCCTGCCGTTCACCCCGCTCCGCCCCGCTGCAGCTGCTCGCCGTCCACCGCCACCGCATCCCCGCGCCGCCTCTCGCCCCGGCGCCTACCGCTCCAGCCGCCCTGGCCATTGGCCTAGCCCTGCTGCACTCCCTGAGGGCGAGCGCCCGCCCGGCGCTCATCGCCCTTCTGCCCAGCGCCCGTTAAGGCCTCTAGCCCAGTGACATATGGGCCCCGCCCACAGAACGATTAAAAAAAGAAAAGAGAATAAAAAGAATAAGAAATGTTATAATAAATAAATTAATAATTAATTGATTAATGAGTTAATTAATCCTGTTTAACTAATCGAATTAAAATAAATTAGCATAATCACTTAGTTAGTCTAATTAACCCGGTTTAGTTAACCTGAGTATATGACCAATGGGACCCACGTGTCAGCTTGACCAGTCAACAGTCAGAGTTGACTGCTGATGTCATGCTGACGTCATAAAAGCAATTTCGAATTAAAATAATCTATTAATTCTAGAAAATTGATTAAACCTTTTCAAATTAATATTAAATAAACTGTAACTCGGATGAAAATACTTTGTACATGAAAGTTGCTCAGAACGACGAGACGAATCGGGATGCGCAGCCCGTTCGCCCGCCACACACCCCTAGCATAGCAAACACGCAACTTTCCCCCCTCTGGTTCATCTGTCCGAAAACGCGAAACACCGGGGATACTTTCCCGGATGTTTTCCCACTTCGCCGGTATCACCTCTTACCGCGTTAGGGCACACCTAGCACCGCACATTGTCATGTCATGCACCGTCATGCTTATGTTTGCATTATATTTATTGTTTCTTCCCCATCTTCTCTCGTTAGACACCGAGACCGATGCTACCCAGTACGACTACGGTGTTGACGACCCCTCCTTCTCGGCTGAGCTTCCAGGCAAGCCCCCCCCCTTGATCACCAGATATCGCCTATTCCTTCTCTCTACTCCTTGCATTAGAGTAGTGTAGCATGTTACTGCTTTCAGTTAATCCTATTCTGCTGCATAGCCTGTCATTGTTGCTATAGTTGTTACCCTTACCTGCAATCCTAAATGCTTAGTATAGGATGCTAGTATTCCATCAGTGGCCCTACATTCTTGTCCGTCTGCCATGCTATACTACCGGGCCGTGATCACTCAGGAGGTGATCACGGGTATATACCTACATACATATTGAATGAAATATGGTGGTGACTAAAGTCGGGTCGGCTCGTAGAGTACCCGCAAGTGATTTCGATGTGGGGGCTGAACGGACAGGTGGCTCCATCCCGGTAGAGGTGGGCATGGGTTCCCGACGGACCCCGACTGTTACTTTGTGGCGGAGCGACAGGGTAGGTTGAGACCACCTAGGTGAGAGATGGGTCTGGCCCTGGTCGGCGTTCGCGGATACTTCAATTAACACGCTTAATGAGATCTTGGTATTTGATCTGAGCCTGGCCACTGGCCTATACGCACTAAGCAACTACGCGGGAACAGTTATGGGCACTCGACATCGTGGTATAAGCCGAGGCCTTCTTGACGTCAGCGACTGAGGGGCGCGCGCCGGGTTGGACCGCGTAACGCAACTTCCTTTGTAATGGAGGTTGCTAGGTCTGCTCACCGGCCGCGTTCGCAACGTGCAGGTGTGCAATGGGCGATGGGCCCAGACCCCTGCGTGCATAGGATTTAGACCGGTGTGCTGACCTCTCTGTTGTGCCTAGGTGGGGCTGCGACGTGTTGATCTTCCGAGGCCGGGCATGACCCAGGAAAGTGTGTCCGGCCAAAGGGGATCGAGCGTGTTGGGTAATGTGGTGCACCCCTGCTGGGAAGTTTATCTATTCAAATAGCTGTGATCCTCGGTAACAAGACGACCCAGAGTTGTACCTTGACCTTATGACAACTAGAACCGGATACTTAATAAAACACACCCTTCCAAGTGCCAGATATAACCCGGTGATCGCTCTCACACAGGGCAACGAGGGGAGGATCGGCGGGTAGATTTATGCCATGCGATGATACTTGGTGAACTTACCATCTACTCTCTTCTACATGCTGCAAGATGGAGGCTGCCAGAAGCGTAGTCTTCGACAGGACTAGCTATCCCCCTCTTATTCTGGCATTCTGCAGTTCAGTCCATCGATTTTGCCCCTTTACACAGATACCCATGCATATGTAGTGTAGATCCTTGCTTGCGAGTACTTTGGATGAGTACTCACGGTTGCTTTTCTCCCTCTTTTTCCCCTTTCCTTTCCTCTCGGTTGTCGCAACCAGATGCTGGAGCCCAGGAGCCAGACACCACCGTCGACGACGACTCCTACTACACCGGAGGTGCCTACTACTACGTGCAGGCCATTGACAACGACCAGGATTAGTTTAGGAGGATCCCAGGCAGGAGGCCTGCGCCTCTTTCGATCTGTATCCCAGTTTGTGCTAGCCATCTTATGGCAACTTGTTTAACTAATGTTTGTACTCATATATTGTTGCTTCCGCTGGCTCGTCTATGATCGAGCACTTTTATTCGAGCCCTCGAGGCCCCTGGCTTGTATTATGATGCTTGTATGACTTATTTTAATTTTAGAGTTGTGTTGTGATATCTTCCCGTGAGTCCCTGATCTTGATCGTACACATTTGCGTGTATGATCAGTGTACGATTGAATCGGGGGCGTCACAACTTTATTCATGGTGCTTTCCGTAAAATGCCTGCTAAGTATGATGCTAACCATAGAATTGCATCACCCTATCATCCTCGGTCTAGTGGTCAAGTTGAACTTAGTAATAGAGAAATAAAATTAATTTTGCAAAAGACTGTTAATAGGTCCAGGAAGAATTGGTCTAAGAAATTATATGATGCACTTTGGGCTTATAGAACAGCATATAAAAATCCTATGGGTATGTCTCCTTATAAAATGGTTTATGGAAAAGCTTTTCATTTGCCTCTTGAGTTAGAACATAAAGCTTTTTGGGCAGTTAAAGAACTCAATTATGATTTCAAACTTGCTGGTGAAAAAAGGTTATTTGATATTAGCTCACTGGATGAATGGAGAACCCAAGCATATGAAAATGCAAAGTTATTTAAATAAAAGGTTAAAAGATGGCATGACAAAAGAATCCAAAAGCGCGAGTTTAAAGTCGGAGAATATGTTCTTTTGTACAACTCTCGTTTTAGATTTTTTTGCAGGGAAGCTCCTCTCGAAATGGTAAGGCCCATATGTCATCGAGGAGGTTTACCGGTCCGGTGCCATCAAAATAAATAATTCCGAAGGTACTAGCCCGTTGTCAATGGTCAACGAATAAAGCATTATATCTCAGGTACGCCCATTAATGTTGAAAGCAATATTATCCAAACTTTGACACCGGAAGAGCACATAAAAGAGTCCTTCCGGAACACTCCAGAATCATCAAAATAAGGAGGTACGTGATACGGTAAGTAAACGGACTTCGAAAAATCCGCAAAAATATTTTTCATCAGTTTTGGAATATTTTAGAATTTTGGAAATAAAGAAACTACCAGGAAGCGTTCCCTGGTAGGCACAAGACACCAGGGCGCGCCAGGCTTGCCTGGCGCGCCTAGGTGGGTTGTGCCCACCTGGGACACCTCCCGTACTCCGTTTTTCTTCCATGTACTTGCCCTGCAAGATAAAAAATCTATATATACTTACCGAACCTATTAACCACCGTACCGCGAAGAAAATCCTCTGTTCTCTTTTCTTGTTGTTTCCTATGTAGATATGAAAATATGTCCTCCCAAGACTCTGAGGGTGAGAGCTATGTTGCTGATCTCATCGCAAACCCCAAGTCCTATGGGGATGAGGGGCAATATAGCTGGACCTCCGAGGAAGAAGAAGATGAATCGATTCCTTCCCGGTTCAAGGATGAGAGCATGGAGGCGTTATGCAAGAGGATAATAAAACTCGAGATAGATAATTGCGAGTTGATGATGGAGAATTTTATCCTCAGTCCGAACCTGAAGGAAGTAAAGGGAAAATCCCCTACCTTCTCACCACCACCATTACCATCTACTCCACCATTACCTTCTTCACCACCAAAGGAGAACTAAGTCTCGGGTATGGGCACTCCCCTTGGCTTCCGCCAAGCTTGGGGGAGGTGCCCCGGTATCGTATCACCCTACTACCTTTTACTTTTATTTGTCTTAGTTCAATCTTTTGCCTTAGATGAAATAAAGTTTAGTTCTATCCTTTCCTCTTTGAGAGTTTGCTTAGTGATCTATCATTGTGCAAGTTATATAATAAAGTTAGTTTGAGTTTTTGCTTTCTTTATTTTCATGTTGCAAATAAAGAAAAGAACTAAGTAAGAAAGAAAAAGACAAAGGAAATAAATAGAAGGAAAGAAATAAATCAATAAAATTATATACTAATCCTATGGTAGGTGATAGCACCACATAAGGAAAAGTATAAGTAAGAAAATTTTATTAGAGATTGACAAACATAGCATTAGTCAATGATGCAACTCATGAAAGAATTAATAAGGGAAGAGAAGATTCACATAGAAATATACTATCCTAGAAATCTTTTGTGATTGTGAACCCTCATCAAAATATTATATGCCAAAATTGTTGACGTTGGACAAGGAAGACAACATAATGGTTTATGTGTGTTTATATTCACATAGAAGTCATATTGTCATAGATCCTTCAACATCTGGTGCTTGCCCCCTATCTTTGGTAGCCAAAAATTCCGCACTGAGTAGAGATACTACTTGTGCATCCAAAAACCCTTGAACCCAAATCTTTTTCAAGTGTCCACCATACCTACCTATGGATTGAGCAAGATCCCTCAAGTAAGTTGTCATCGGTGCAAAAAGGCAATAAAAATTTGCTTCTAAATATGTGAGATCATTTAGTGTAAGAGAAAACTGAGTGTTGTACGAACTTGGTTGACAAAGAATAAAAGCGACAGACTGCATAAGAAAGATTGTCATCTTAAGGGGCAATACAACGTGACGTTCTCTTGCACTAAGGGATTGAGCATGCAAACAAATAAGCGCATGGCATCCTCTGCTTCCCTCTGCGAAGGGCCTATCCTTTACTTTTATGTATTTACTTTTATGCAAAGGGTCAAAGTTTTCCTTTTATTCCCTTTTATTTTCTCTTTTGGCAAGCATCATGTGGAGAGGAAAGATCTAGGCACATATGTCCAGTTGAATATAGATAGCATGAGTTATTATTGTTGACATCACCCTTGAGGTGAGTATATTGGGAGGCGAAACTATAAGCCCCTATCTTTCTATGTGTCCGGTTGAAACGTTTTGCTCATGGGTACGAGGTGTGTGTTAGCAATCATAGAAGACTATATGATGGTTGAGTATGTGGACTTGCCTAAAGGCTACGACACGTGACTCTTCCTGAAAAGATGATGAATTGTAGTTGCAAAGTTGGCTGATAACATAGTTTGTTGGTTTCTAATAGAATTTTTGTTGTATACTTCGATTATGTGATGAACTATTACTTATTCATGGGAAGTATATGATGCAAGTTTTATGATAAAAGTCCTATGTTTAATTTTGATATTTTTATAATAATCAAGATGCTTCTATGTCCGTATTTTCTTTTTATCGACACCTCTCTCTCAAAGCATGTGGACATGTTTTCGACTTCGGTTTTCTCTTGAGGACAAGCGGGGTCTAAGCTTGGGGGAGTTGATACGTCCATTTTGCATCATGTTTAACTACTGTTATTTATAATGTTTTTATGCATAATAATGCTTTTTGGAGTAATTCTAATGATGACTATCAACATATCATCGGGGAGGTTGTTGATGAAGTCTAGGCCTGCTGGAGTCGCTTGTGGTTCTTTCTCGACCTGCCTCCGCTTGTTGGCAGCCTCGTTCTCCACCTCGTCGGTGGCGACAAAAACCTCTGTCTCCATATTCACGCCGTGCTCCGGTGCTTCAGCAGCCCCGGCGTCACCACTTCCCGATGGGGCGCTTCGGCGGCATCCTCGTACACTGACGGCTTTGAGGACTCAGAGCGGCGTCAAGGATGCGAGCGGAGAGAGAAGAATTGTGTATGTGGCGAGGATGGGGGGGTGTGGCTGCTCGGCGCCGCCATTAATATAGACCAGTGGGAGCGAGGTGGGCGGCGGTCCAAGGTTGTCTCGCTTCCCGGTGGAACGACTGCTTAATCTCTAGTATGAATGAAATCTATGCTTAATTACTCAATTTTAGTTGCAAAAAATAGATAGTGCTATTGATTTTTAGCTGCATATTTTGACAAATCGCAGTGCCTCTTGGCTTAGCATCGAAGTCTGGCTTTAATTTGCATACCGTAATATGAACCATTTGCGCTGAAGAGATGCACAGATCCTGCGTTGAACAGCTTGTACGCTTCCCGGTGAGCCTGCGCACCGGACTGCGCTCGCACGCCTCCCGTTCAGTCAAGCAGTTGTCCACACGGCACCTCCTATAGACATTAAAACCAAGACACGTGGCGTCACGTGAATGGTTAACATAACGCACATGGTTTGAATTGTACAAATGTTTGACATATTAAAGTGGCAGCTATTTTCTCAAAATGCCTTTGTTGGTTGTCATTATTCGAGTGCGCCTTCTCTCAAAATGGACACGAAAAATATGACAACATGTCGGGTGGCCTTCCATGATAGCATGCCAAGTTTCATGAATTTCAGACGAGTTTTAGATTTACTAGAATTTAAAAACAAAGTATCTCAATGTTTTGCCGGCAATCAACGGTGCCCTGGTGTTTGAAATTCATTCCCATTTCTTGCATGGGACCTAAGCATGCACCCAAGGACACAGATTTGATTTTTCAACCAATTTATATACACTGGAGCATGTGCATGTAGTTCAAATTTGAATTATGCACATAAATGCATTGAAAACTCAGTTAAAGCATAAAAATGCCCAAACGAACCCCATAAAATCACAAAAATTGACACAACACTCCTTTTGTTCTATGTTGACACGAGAGAAAAATTGAAAGCAATAAGAGGCAATGGATATCGTTTCGTCCCCAAAGGTGGGATGTTCCCTGTCGAAACCATCATGCTTGTTGTGAGAAGCTCTGGTTTAAACATATACCCAAACCTACCCCAAATGGGACAATTTCTTTACCATGGCATGTTGATGCCGCTCCATGATAGCATGCCAAGTTTCATGAGTTTCAGACGAGTTTTCGATTTACTAGAATTTAAAAACCAGGCATCTCAACGTTTTGCCGGCAATCAACGGTGCCCTGGTGTTTGAAATTCATTCCCATTTCTTGCATGGGACCTAAGCATGCACCCAAGGACACAGATTAGATTTTTCAACCAATTTATATGCACTGGAGCATGTGCATGTAGTTCAAATTTGAATTATGCACATAAATGCATTGAAAACTCAGTTAATGCATAAAAATGTCCAAACGAACCCCGAAAAATCAATAAAATTGACGCAACACTCCTGTTGTTCTATGTTGACACGAGAAAAATTTGAAAGCAATAAGAGGCAATGGATATCGTTTCGTCCCCAAAGGTGGGACGTTCCCTATCGAAACCATCATGCTTGTTGTGAGAAGCTCTGGTTTGTGAGAAGCTTATACCCAAACCAGCCCCAAATGGGACAATTTTTTTACCACGGCATGTTGATGCCGCTCCATGATACCATGCCAAGTTTCATGAATTTCAGACGAGTTTTGGATTTACTAGAATTTAAATACCAGGTATCTCAACATTTTGTCGTCAATCAACGATGCCCTCGTGTTTGACATTCATTCCCATTTCTTGGATGGGACTTAAGCATACACCCCAGGACAAAGATTTGATTTCTCAACCAATTTATATGCACTGGACCATGTGCATGTAGTTCAAGTTTGAATTATGCACATAAATGCATTGAAAACTCACTTAATGCATAAAAATGTCCAAACAAACCCCAAAAAATCACAAAAATTAACACAACACTCCTGTTGTTCTATGTTGACACGAGAAAAAATTTGAAAGCAATAAGAGGCAATGGATATCGTTTCGTCCCCAAAGGTGGGGCGTTCCCTACCGAAACTATCATGCTTGTTGTGAGAAGCTCTGGTTTATGAGAAGCATATCCCAAACCTGCCCCAAATGGGACAAAATATTTAGCACGGCATGTTGATGCCGATCCATGATAGCATGCCAAGTTTCATGAATTTCAGACGAGTTCTGGATTTACTAGAATTTAAAAACAAGGCATCTCAATGTTTGCGGCCGAGTGACGGTGGCAGGGTGTTTGACATTCATTCCCATTTCTTGCATGGGACCTAAGCATGCACCCAAGGACAAAGATTTGATTTTTCAACCAATTTATATGCACTGGAGCATGTGCATGTAGTTCAAATTTGAATTATGCACATAAATGCATTGAAAACTCAATTAACACATAAATATATCCAAACGAACCCCGAAAAATCACAAAAAATAACAAAACACTCCTGTTGTTCTATGTTGACACGAGAATTTTTTCGAAAGCAATAAGAGGCAATGGATATCGTTTCGTCCCCAAAGGTGGGGCGTTCCCTACCGAAACCATCATGCTTGTTGTGAGAAACTCTGGTTTGTGAGCAGCATATACCCAAACCTGCCCCAAATGGGACAAAACATTTACCACGACATGTTGATGCCGCTCCATGATAGCATGCCAAGTTTCATGAATTTCAGACGAGTTTTGGATTTACTAGAATTTCAAAAATCAGGTATCTCAATGTTTGCGGCCAAGTGACGGTGGCAAGGTGTTTGACATTGATTCTCATTTCTTGCATGGGACCTAAGCATGCACCCAAGGACAAATATTTGATTTTTCAACCAATTTGTATGCACTGGAGCATGTGCATGTAGTTCAGATTTGAATTATGCACATAAATGCATTGAAAACTCACTTAATGCATAAAAATGTCCAAACGAACATTGAATAATTCCAATTCTTTTAGGACACACTTATAGTTGCATGTTCACTCCAGATAAAAGGTCTAGCAATTCAAACACCGTCCATGGCCGCCGTGACCCCATTATGTAATTCAAATCAAGACGAAAAATCAAGTAGATCCCACACAGTTTATTATAACCAACCGTGTGAGATGCAGCACAAAATATCTTGGAGCACTGTCGGAGTATAGTACGCATACGGCTTACGTGAGAAGGTGCGACGGCTACAGTCCACAACCCGCTCTGAATAAGGGACCGTGTCTGATGACATTTTGCGCGCTAGTTTTTCGCTAAAGCGATTCCAAATTTTCGGCTCCCGCGGAAATATCTACCTCCCCGCCCCTTCGCCCTTACCAAAAGCCACATTTCCCCTGTTTCCGCCTTACTTTCCAAGTTGAAACCTTCACTCGTTGCTTGCAGCACCGCCTCCTCGCCGGCGACCCTCCTTCACGCTGCTCGGCCTCGCCTATCCAGGCAAGTAATCCACACCCGACCCCCATCCTCCTCCTCCTTCCACATCCCACATGCCCCGACCGCCGGCGCGAGCGCGACACCTTCCACCTGTAAGTGCATCTAGTGCCCCTTAGTGATTTTGGTGTATTGAAGACTTATAGGTTAAGGGACTAATGCATTTGTGGGTGTACACAGGTCTATAAGTCTATGAGGAGTTTGATATTTACAGAGAAAGTCGACCCCTAAAAATGAAGTTCTTCGACTGAAGACTTTGGATTTCTGAAGACTTTCTGAAGACTTTGAAAGTGAAGAAATTGGTGTGACCTTGATGACTTGGTATTCATTCGAGGAACATGAAGCGTGAAGACTTTTGTTTTCATAGTTTCATTTTCACTTTCTTGAGTCATAGGAAACACCGTACTGTTAAAGGGGATCAAGGAAATACTAAGGAAAAATTTCCATGTGATGCTCAACTCAAAATCCTACACCTACCAATCCCTTCGAGTGAAGCCATTGGAAATCTCATACAGTTCAGTCATATTCTTCAGTGACAGAGATGAAGTTCTTCTGGTCTCTGAGGAATTTGTTCTGACTGAGGAGTTAGGAATTCGCCAGTGTGGATTGCCTACCCAGTGAGGAACATGATAGCCCTGAGGAATTTGAGCCTCAAATTTCCGACCGTTGCTGTGCCTTGTGACAGTTGTCCCAAAATATCTACCCACCTAACGGTCATATCATTAAAGGGCATTTATGTCTTATCATGTCGGGCTGCTCCCTAGGCTATAAATAGCCGCCCCCTACAACCACTAGCTGGTTGGCTGCTCCGAGAGAAACTGACACTTGTCATTTGAGAGCATCCCATCCTCCGAGGACTTTGAGCGAAAATCATTGAGTGAGGAAAACCCAAACCCAAACACCTACAAACCCAAAGTGATTGAGCATCACTAAAGAGATTGATCTTGCGTGGATCCGACGCTTGTTACCTTTGAAGACTGTGCTTCTTCCAGACGGTTAGGCGTCATGGTCTAAAGCATCCAAGAGCAATTGTGGATCGCCGAGTGACCGAGTTTGTGAAGGTTCGGAAGTCACCTGAAGACTTACCCCGAGTGATTGGGCGAGGTCTGTGTGACCTTAGCTCAAAAAGAATACGGTGAGGACTGTGTGTCCTCAGGTTTAAATACCTAGCCGCTCCAACCAGATGTACAACTGAGACAGCAGTTGGAACTGGTCTACCAAATCATTGTCTTCACCAAGCTTACTGGTTCTATTTCCTCAACTCTTTCATTTCCTCATTACGGTTGTTGTGTGCTTGTTCATATCTGTTTGAAGACTTTGACTGAAGACATTCTCAATTTCCTCAGTTCAATTTCTTCAGTCTGTTTTTCTTCATCCTGTGTTATCCTGTGATTACGCTTTCTGTACTCTATGCTTGTCTTCATTTCATCATGATGGCCATGCTTGTGTTCTGTTATGTTTACTTTTGAGTACTTATTCCGCTGCTAGTAGTTCTTCGCTAAGGAATTTCCTCACCCGCAAATTCCTCAGTGAAGAATTCATAAAAATCGCCTATTCACCCCCCTCTAGTCGATATAACGCACTTTCAATTGGTATCAGAGCAAGGTACTCCCTTGTTATGTGTGATTTTGGTTAATCACCTGGAGTTTTCGTTATGTCGACCGCAAGTATGATCAAGGTCTCTGTTGGGTGTCCTACCTTCGATGGGACGGACTACCCCTACTGGAAGAATAAGATGCGAATGCATCTTGAGGCAATTGATAACGATCTATGGTATGTTGTGGAAAATGGTGTTCCCTCAGTCACACCTTCTCTGAATGCTGCTGATGTGAAGAGATTCAAGCAACTCGACTCTCAAGCGAAGAATATCATATGTGGCCATCTGAGCAAAGGACAGTATGGAAGAGTGAGTGCTTTGGAAACTGCTAAGCTTATCTGGGATAGGTTGTCCAAAGTCAATGAAGGAGTCTCAACACAGCGTGACTCTCGAGTTGATGTTCTTCGCAATCTCTTCAACCGCTTCAAAAGACTCGACAATGAAAATGTTCAACAAACCTTCGATGGCCTCACTGACATCTCAAATGAGCTTCAAGCACTTGGTGCCACTGACATCACCGACCATGAGGTGGTGAAGAAATTGCTGAGATCGCTTGATTCCTCATTTGATACTCTGGCACTGATGATACAAGAGCGTGCTGACTACAAGTCACTTGATCCCGCTGATATCCTCGAGAGGCTAAATACTCATGAGTTCCAGCTTGCTGAAAAGAGAGATCTATATGGTTTGAGCTATGGCAGATCACGTGCACTAAAGGCCAAGGCAGTTTCTGAGTCTAAAGATGAAGATTCTGGTAGCAGCCTTGGTGATCCTGAAGAACTGAGTCATGAGCTAGTACTGCTTGTGAAGAAATTCCAGAAGTTCTCAAGACGTGGTCGCTTTGGAAAACCCTCAAGGAGCAATGATTCCTCATCCAGTGACTACAAGAAGAGGCTTTGCCACAAATGCAAGAAACCTGGACACTACATTCAAGATTGTCCTCAGTGGGAAAAGGAATCAAAGAAGAAGAAATACAAGGATTATAGTTCTGATGATGCGAAGAACAAGAAGAAATCTTCAGTCTTCATCGTCAAAATCCTCAAAATCTTCATCTCACAAGAAGAGCAGCTCCAAGAAGGCTCGAGCATTCATTGGCAAGGAAATGGACTCTGAGGCTGAATCTGAGGAACATGAGGAAGAGGAGGCATCTGAGGAGTCCGAGTCTGGTGTGGCGAGTCTAGCTCTCGCTACAGCATTCGTCAGCAAGTCTATCTTCAACTCTGAAGAAAACGGCTCCACTAACAAGGCTGATGAAGGCAATGATGACTACGCTCCCACCTATTGCTTCATGGCAAAGGGTGCCAAGGTACTCAAATATACCTCCTCTAAATCTAGTGAGAATAAATCTGATGAAAACCTCAAGCCCAGCTACTATAAATTTGCTAAGATTGCTGTGAAACAACAAAAGGCTTTTGAAAAGGTTCAAAACATGCTAGACAAAAGTGATGATATGTTGGGTGAAGAAATGGATCGCACTAAAACCTTAACTGAGAAGCTTCAGAGACTTCAGACTAGGTTTGACAACCTTCAAGGTCATCATAACACTCTCTTGTCTGATCATGAGAAGCTTTCTTATGAATTTCTTCAAAGAAAGCAAGATCTTGAAAAGTTAAGAGTGAGTTATGAAGATCTTCAGAAGGAGCGCGATTCATTACTTGCTCGACAAATCAGCGCTTCTCAGGAAGAATTTGTTCCTCCATGTTTGAAATGCATTGAATGTGAATCTGCTATTTCTTGGCCTGAATGCTCAAATGCTTCTAATGCTACAAATTCTTCACCTGCCTCTGCTATCACTAATTCCTCATCTGAGGACATTGCTAGTATCACTGATGATGCAGGGCTGAAGGAATTGTACATGATAGGCATGTACAAAAGCCTCAAAGGGCATCAGACTCTTTGTGATGTGCTTAAAAAGCAGATGCTCAATAGGAACCCTAGGAAAGAGGGTATTGCCTTTGAGAGGAAACTGTAACACCCACAATGCGGCTATATCTCCCACGTGTCGAGGCACGACTTGGAGGCATAACCGCATGGTGGTTTTGTCACACGAAGGGTCATCTTCACACAATCCCATGTAATGAACAAGAATGGGATAAAGAGTTGGCTTACAGTCGCCACTTCACACAATACATAAATTAAACATACATCATTCAGAGTACAATCAAGGTCCGACTACGGAACCAAAATGAAAGAAGACAACCCCAAATGCTAGATCCCCGATTGTCCCAACTGGGCTCCACTACTGATCATCAGGAAACGAAACATAGTAACGACCAAGTTCCTCGTCGAACTCCCACTTGAGCTCGGTTGCGTCACCTGCACTGGTATCGTCGGCACCTGCAACTGTTTTGGTAGAATCTGTGAGTCACGAGGACTCAGCAATCTCACACCCGCAAGATTAAGACTATTTAAGCTTATAGGAAGGATGGGGTAATGAGGTGGAGCTGCAGCAAGCACTAAGCATATATGGTGGCTAACATACGCAAATAAGAGCGAGAAGAGGAGCAACGCAATGGTCGCGAAGCTAGAAGTGATCAATAAGTGATCCTGAAACTGCTTACGTTCATACATAACCCAAACCGTGTTCACTTCCCGGGCTCCGCCAAAAACAGACCATCACGGCTACACACGTGGTTGATGTATTTTAATTAAGTCAAGTGTCAAGTTCTCTACAACCGGACATTAACAAATTCCCATCTGCCACATAACCACGGGCACGGCTTTCGAAAGATAATACCCTGCAGGGGTGTCCCAACTTAGCCCATCACAAGCTCTCACGGTCAACGAAGGATATTCCTTCTCCCGGGAAGACCCGATCAGGCTCGGAATCCCGGTTACAAGACATTCGATAATGGTAAAACAAGACCAGCAAGACCACCCGACTGTGCTGACAAATCCCGATAGTAGTTGCACATATCTCGTTCTCAGGGCACAATGGATGAGCAATCCGTACAACTAAAACCAGGCCTCAAGTTTCCCCGAGGTGGCGCTGCAAAGGGCTCTAGTTTGGACCAGCACTCAGAGGAGCACTGGCCCGGGGGGGTTAAATAAGATGACCCTCGGGCTCGCGAAAACCCAAGGGAAAAAGGCTTAGGTAGGCAAATGTAAAACCAAGGTTGGGCCTTGCTGGAGGAGTTTTATTCAAGGCAAACTGTCAAGGGGGTCCCATAAATCACCCAACCGCGTAAGGAACGCAAAATCAAGGAACATAACACCGGTATGACGGAAACTAGGGCGGCAAGAGTGGAACAAAACACCAGGCATAAGGCCGAGCCTTCCACCCTTTACCAAATATATAGATGCATTAATTAAATAAGAGATATTGTGATAAGCCAAAATATCCATGTTCCAACATGGAACCAACTTCAACTTCACCTGCAACTAGCAACGCTATAAGAAGGGCTGAGCAAAAGCGGTAACTGAGCCAAACAACGGTTTGCTAGGAAAGGATGGTTAGAGGCTTGACATGGCAACATGGGAGGCATGATATAGCAAGTGGTAGGTAGCGCAGCATAGCAATAGAGCGAACAACTAGCAAGCAAAGATAGAAGTGATTTCGAGGGTATGGTCATCTTGCCTGCAAGGTTCTCAGAGTTGTCGAAAGCTTGATCCTCGTAAGCGTTCTCAACAGGTTCCTCGTAAGCGTTTTCGTCTCCCGGCTCTACCCAAAGCAAGAACACAAGCAAAGGACCAACAATCAATCATGGGAAATGCACAAGCAACATGATGCAATACATGGCATGATATGCGAGATGTGATATGCAATGCATATGCGTGCTCCGAAGGGAAAAGATGAACAAGGCATCAACTTGGCAAACCAAGTATGCCGCTGGAAAGATGAGATGATCTCGGTTGAAACCGATATAAGGAACCCCGGAATCGGATGCACGGTTTGCAAATGACAAGCAAAACAAGGATGGCACAATTCTGCGATTAACAGCATGATGCCACTTAGTATGCAACAAGAGACTAAGCTACTGCACTCCAACATAACAACAAAGCATATGACAGTGATGTACTCAAGATGCTTGAAAAAACATGAACACTGAGCTATGGCTAAATCACACCAGACCAGGTTCAAACAAGCATGGCAAAAGTGCAAAACATATCAGCTTCACAGACTTGGTGAAAATACTAACATGCCAGAAATAACATCAGGAAGCCATGTTTAGATCAAACAAACAGCATGTTACAGGAACATATCATAGCAAATCAAGGCATGGCATGAATTTACTAAATGCATAGAACAAAAGTCCCTTACTGACCATGAGACAAAAAGGCACAAAATATATGATGGCACCCATATAAACATAGCAAGTTTTATTACCAGATTCAGACTTAGCAGAAAAGCAGAGCATGGCATTAACAGAATTATGAAGGCATCTTTGCGAGCTCGATTCACTCATCACAAGGTATTGCAAGACAAGATAAGCATAGAATCAGCAAGAAGACATGTTCATGAAACTAACCATGGCAAGAACAATCTCATATCATGCAAGGATCAACTACAACAACCTTGGCAAAATTGATTAACATGTAAACAATCTGCCAGGAACATTTTATAGCTAAAGTAGAGCAAGATTGATACATGTTAGGGCACTCCATAATTGCAAACAGGGGCATGGATGGATAGAGCACATCTATATGTCCAAAACATCCTTACTGAACATACTCAAAAGAAGCATGGATCTCACTATAGCAACATGGATACATGGCATCTAAAATAACAGCAGGAAAAGGACAGCAAAATCCTAAGTCCCTGAAAAAAGCAACATCACGAAGCCTAGTTTACATGCTTGTGCTAGTCACCACATAGATCACAAAACTACATGGCAAGCACCCCTGTAAATAAGGCATGACCTAGATCAAAACACATGTAGAGCTCATGCTCATAAGATGCACACATCAAAAGCCACAAAAATGACAAAACATCATAATCTGATAAGTAACAGCAGTAAACATTTTATATCACTCTTGCATCAATGACAATGGCATCAATATGAACTCAAACAAGCATAGCACAATGGAACAAAATGAAGAGCACATCATGGTGAACATTTTGACATATTATATGCACAAATCGGAGCACCGAGCATGAAGTTATGACAGGTCAAAGCAGGCACCAAAATATGACAGAAAAGGACTTGGTGGAAATTTCGGTGTCAACCTTTTTGGATCTAGGGTTCGTGCACGCAAACCGAGGCGGGGCCGGGCTCGCCGGAGACGGGGCGGTGGCGACCGGAGTTGGCCGGGGAAGACGCCGGTGGGATGGGGCTGGCCGGATCTGGCCGGATCCGGCGCCGGCGGAGGAGCGGGACGGCGGGCGGGGGCGGACGGTGATGACCGGCGACGACGGCGCGGTGGCACGCCGGCGAAGAGGCGTCGGGCGGCGGAGGGAGCCTTGGCTCG
>NC_057811.1:216988316-217032406 GCF_018294505.1 Triticum aestivum | reverse complement strand
CGGCGCGGCGCGGGTGGCCGGGACGCCACGTGTCACGCTCTCACTGGAGCGGGGCGACGGCGGGTTTCGTCTGGCGGCGCGCGGACATGTCCGCCGGGCGAGAGGGAGGAGAAGACTAGGGTGGGACTGCGCGAAAAATTTGGAGGGGAGCACATATTTATAGGTAGAGGGAGCTAGGAGACTCCAAATGAGGTGCGGTTTTCACCCACACGATCGTGATCGAACGGCGGAGAGCATGGAGGGGGCTTAGATGGGTTATTGGGCTGTTTTGGAGGGGTGTTGGGCTGCAACACACAATAGGCCTTTGCGGTTACCCGGTTAACCGTTGGAGCATCAAACGGCCTCCAAATGGAACGAAACTTGACAGGTGGTCTACCGGTGGTGTACCAAGGCCACATGGAAAACCTCGGTCCATTCCGAGAACGTTTAACACCCGCTCACGAAAAGAGACAAGAGGGGTGCGCTGGTGCATGTGGGAGTGTCGAATTGCAAAACGGACAACGGGGAAAATGCTCGGATGCATGAGACGAACACGTATGCGCGATGCACATAATGACATGGGATGAAATGCATGACATGAACAAAATGCAAAACAAAGACAAAACCCAACCACGAGGGAATCTCATAACTTAACGCCGAAAATGGCAAGAGTCGGAGTTACAAATATGGAAAGTTACATCCGGGGTGTTACAACACTCCACCACTACGAGAGGATCTCGTCCCGAGATCTAGGACTGAAAGAACTCCGGATATTCGGAACGGAGGTGGTCCTCGCGCTCCCAGGTGGCTTCTCGGTCGGAATGGTGTGACCACTTCACTTTCAGGAATTTGATTGACTTGTTGCGAGTCTTGCGCTCAGTTTCTTCAAGAATAGCAACGGGGTGCTCATGATAAGACAGATCTTCTTGGAGGTCAATCTCTTTGAAGTTGATGGTGCGCTCAGGAGTCTTGAATCACTTGCGAAGCTGTGACATGTGGAACACATCGTGCACGTTCGCGAAGTTGGAGGGAAGCTCAAGTTGATAGGCGGGGTCGCCTCGTTTGCCAATGATCTTGAAGGGACCCACATATCTAGGGGCAAGCTTCCCTTTGATACCGAAGCGACGAGTGCCTTTCATTGGAGAGACACGAGGTAGACATGGTCTCCGATTTCAAAAGCCACATCATGGTGCTTGTCATCATAATAGCTCTTCTGGCGCGATTGCGCGGCTTTGAGATTCTCACGAATGACTTTGCACATTTCTTCAGCTTCTGTGATCAAGTCGTTGCCAAGAAGTTGGCGTTCACCTGTCTCGGACCAATTCAGAGGAGTGCGGCACTTCCTGCCATAGAGAATTTCGAATGGGGCCTTGCCCGCACTTGCTTGGAAGCTGTTGTTGTAGGAGAACTCGGCATATGGAAGACAATTTTCCCACTTCATGCCAAAGGAAATGACACAAGCCCTAAGCATATCTTGAAGGATTTGATTGACTCGCTCGACTTGGCCACTAGTTTGAGGATGGAAAGCTGTGCGAAAGCGAATGTTGGTGCCCATGGCCTTCTGAAAGGAGTCCCGGAACTTAGAAGTGAAGATGCTTCCACGATCTGAAGAAATCAATTGTGGAACGCCGTGCAAGGAGACAATCCTGGAGGTGTATAGCTCTGCCAACTGAGCTGATGTGATAGATTCTTTGATTGGAAGGAAATGAGCCACTTTTGTAAGCTTGTCGATGACAACGAAGATAGCACCATTTCCGCGCTTGGACTTGGGAAATCCAGTCCATTTCGATATGATCAAACTTCCATTCTGGAATAGCAAGAGGTTGGAGGAGACCAGCTGGTCGTTGGTGTTCTTCTTTCACCCTTCGACAGAAATCACATTCATTCATGAATTGAGCGATTTCTCGCTTCATTCGAGTCCACCAATACGACTGCTTGAGGTCATGGTACATCTTCGTACTTCCAGGATGAATGGAAAGAAGAGAATTGTGCGCTTCGTTCATTATGAACTTCCTTAGATCACCTTTAGGAACCACAATCTGGTCCTCGAAGAATAAAGTGTCTCGGTCATCAATGCGATAGCACTTGTATTTGGAAAGACCCTTGGCAATCCCATGTTTTACCTTCTTCACCATGGAGTCAAGGAGTTGTGCCTCAAGAATTTGATCTTCCAAAGTAGGAGAGACTAGGAGGTTGGCAAGAAAACCTTGAGGAACAACTTGGAGATTCAGTTTGCGGAAAGCTTCACAAAGGTCCGGTTGGAGGGGCTTGAGGATTAAGCTGCTGCAATAAGCCTTCCTGCTCAAAGCATCTGCAATGACATTGGCCTTGCCTGGAGTATATTCAATACTCGTATTGTACTCTTGAATCATTTCGACCCATCGAGTTTGCCTGAGGTTGAGGTTGGGCTGAGTGAAGATGTACTTGAGACTCTTGTGATCGGTGAATATGTCCACTTTCCTTCCCAACAAGAGATGTCTCCATGTTATTAATGCATGGACAACTGCCGCCAACTCAAGATCGTGAGTGGGGTAGTTCTTTTCGTTGGGCTTCAACTGACGAGAGGTATAGGCCACAACTTTCTTCTCTTGCATTAACACAGCACCGAGACCTTGAAGAGAAGCATCACACAAGACTTTGAATGGCTTGGATTCGTCAGGAGGAGTTAAGACAGGAGTTGTGACGAGTTTCTCTTTGAGAGTGTTGAAAGAAACGTCACACTCAGGAGTCCAGACATACTTCACATGCTTCTGGAGGAGGTTGGAAAGAGGCTTTGCAATCTTAGAGAAATTCTCAACGAATCTTTGGCAATAGCTTGCAAGCCCAAGAAAACTGCGAAGCTGCTTGACATTCTGAGGAGGTTCCCAATTCACAACTGCAGACACCTTCTTGGGATTAACAGTGATGCCCTTGGCAGAGATGATATGACCAATGTCGGGGATATACCCCGCGGTATGACCCGGCCGGAAGTATGACCCGGCCGGACTTGGCGCTTCACCGTGGCCCGCCGGAGGACTGGCGACTCACGGGTCTGGCGGCTCACTGTCAGACGACTCACGAGCCTGACGACTCATGGATGGCCCCGATGGTGGGTCAGATAGAAGACTAGGCCCAAGGCCCAGTAGGCCGGTTCATATTATGGTGGGCCGGCTTAAGACAGAAGGCATGACGAATATTTCCTTTACGAGAAAGCAAGACCCAGACTTGTAATTAACTTGTAAGAGAAGATAGACTAGTCCTAGTCCTACTAGGACTCCACATGTAACCCGCCCCTCTAACTTATATAAGGAGGGGCAGGGCACCCCAAAGAGGGACAAGCAACAAGAAACAATCTCTAGGGCTAGACACAAAGAGCCCCACGGTGGGCGCCAACTGTCGTGGAATTGTCACGGCAGATGTCCTCGAGCTAGGACTTAGTCGTGGAGCCATTGCAACTAGGAAGCTTGAAGGGGTTAAACGGGACAAGGAACACGAGGGTTATACTGGTTCGGCCCCTTACGGTGAAGGTAAAAGCCTACGTCCAGTTGAGGTGGTATTGATTAGGGTTTCGATGACCAGGGAGCTTAACTGCTATGCCTGGCTCTCGACGAGATCTTACCTGTCCTGAACCGCCGCCGGGTCGTCCCTTTATATAGAGAGGTTGACGCCCAGCGGCTCTCAGAGTCCCAGCCGGCTCATAGCAGTGTCCGGCTCGGACTCTTATCTATTCTTGCCTTACACTACAAGTTTTACCCTAACGGTGGCTAATGCTATGGGCCTTAAGCCATCTCCGGGTCTGGGGCCCGTTATTGACCCGCCGTCTTCATCTTTGGTACGGGGCTTCGCGTAGTAACCATCATGGGTAACCCGGCCCCTCCTGGGCGGGTGACTCCAACGGTTATATCCTCAACACCGCCCCTCTAACTTATATAAGGAGGGGCAGGGCACCCCAAAGAGGGACAAGCAACAAGAAACAATCTCTAGGGCTAGACACAAAGAGCCGGCTTACCGGCGACTCTCTCATGAGCATAATGAGACCTAGCCACAAACAGCATTAGGGTTATTACCGGATGATGTTTCCCGGGGCCCGAAGCTGTCTAAATCCTTGTCTTGTGTTGCGTCTCTTGATTCCGCCCAACCCCTCTCAAGCTACCACATAGATGCGTTGGCCTCGCGAGTAAGTCCTGACACTAAGGACATCTGCCGTGACAATTCCACGACAGTTGGCGCCCACCGTGGGGCTAGCGCACAATGGTGTTGAGTTCTTGAAGGGATCTTTCCTAGGATTCGAGAAGTTTGCAATTTTCTGGCTCAATGAAAGCTGGCGTGGAAAATTCATATCAACTATAAGTTCATCAGTCAAAGGTTGACGAAGGGTTCTGCGGCGGCGGATATGAGATTGATTATTTTAGGGTTACATGTTGTACGGCCATCTCTCGCGCTGTGGTAAATCCGCGGAGTACTATTGCGCCGAGTTCGAGACGAGGTCTTCTACTGGAGGCGGTTTATCTACCACGTTCTCTGAGGCCGACAAAAGTTCCGGTGATCCGTCCGACCGCAGGTTCCGCCGAGTTGTCGTAACCACGGCTCTTGGTCCGTTTTACCCGGTGGAAAATCCCTAAAGGCTGCAGCCATCCTGGCTGTTCCGACGCGTTGCAATTGCTGCTCCGTACGCAGCGCCCTGCCGCTCACAAGAGAGTTAAGTCCTGAAGCAAGCATTGATCTACTGCTGCTGCTTATGTGTGAAGACCAAAGTCAAATCATCAGTATCTACTACATACAAGGTATATCACCACCATCACCTTGAGCCACCTCTCCTTGCTGTGTCGCAAAGGCCTTTTCAGCTGTAGGCAGGCCTCAAACCGCTTGGCCGGGTGTCAACTATAACCTTGAGCCAATGGGCTTCGCCTTCGCCTTCCGCCGGCGCTGGCCTCCGCGGATGTTTCGAGCCGCCTCGCACCACCTCCTGCAGGAGCTTCATCGCTGAGTCGTCTCGGCCAAGCAATCTTGCCCCGGCCTTGCTCGTTCTATGAACCACCACACACCGAGTTGCCTTCAGGGACCTAATGGCCGGCGCACTGTCTTCCTCGCTGGCATCGTTTCTGAGCCACCGCGGTGAGTCATCGCCTCCGAGCCTCAAATCTCCGACTCTCGCGGTTTCAATTGCCCGGCTGTAAACCGCCGTTCGTGCTTCACCCCGTTGGCCATACTCCACGGTCAAATCTGCAAGCTGCCACGACTTGCCTTCAAATCGCCAAAATCAGTGGAATACAATTGGATAATATATTTGGAAGTGGCCAAAGATTACATTAATTTCCTTAATGAGCGTGGAGGGACCCGTACTGTGGAAAGTTACTTTTCTAAAAAGCCAAACGCAAGTTCGATCAGTGATCAAAGACTTGGACAAATCTTCTGCTATGGTCGTCGTTCACGGTCAGACATTGTCAACGCTATGGCTCCGCCCCGAGTCAGTTCTGACCGAACGACTTGCAATCAAATCACCGGATTCTGCCGTCGCTCCATGTATCAAACAAAGCAGTCTCAGATCAATACAACTTCTGTTAAGGCCAGTTACACAGGGGAATCTAATAACAGAAGTATCCAGGTGTGGCCTGGTTAAACAAGCCTAATCATGTACTACTAGCTCACGTGGTGAAGCAATTCCAAAATCCACTACTAATAGTATTGCTCACGAGAGTACTACATGAGGACCATTAAGTACCACATACATCCGCGCCGCCGACTCGCCCATCCGCGCCGCCTTACAATGCCACTGACGACTTGCCCGTCCACCCTCGCGGCCGGCTCACATGTCTGCACCGGCTCACAATGTGACGGATAACTTACCCGTCCGCCCCCGCGGCCGACTCGGCGTCCGCGTGGCTTATCGCTCCTGCGATTGACTCGCCCGACCGCACCGGCTTACAATGCTGCGGCCGATTCATCTGTCTGCTCCTGCGGCCGATTCACCCCCCGCGGCCGACTCGCCCGTCCGCACCGGCTTACAGTGCCGTGGCCAGCTCATCTATTGCCCGGGCGAATCAGGTGATATTCATCCAAGTTTGTTCTTAACACATGGTATTTTTGTCAAAGAGCAGTTTATCTTTGCCTTGGTCTGCACTATTGTTGATGCAGGACATGTGTTCACTACGTCAAAACAAACATGGTTGACTCGCTCGTGCCGGTTTATAGCGCCGCAGCCGGTTCATCTGTTTGAGCTGTCTCTGACGCCTCGAGTCGTATTTTCCATCTGTCTATTGCGGCCGGGTCTACATCGACACACCAGGACTGCACTTGTCTGCATGAGCGGAATATTGAATATGAGCAAGTCACTGCTTGGGAAGCCCGGTTTTTCTTCCAACAGCTTGGAGGAAAATTGTCATGTGTTATCAGCCGCCGTCGGCATTGGACGGCTCAATGCGCATGCGCACAAGTCGCCGCCACTACAGTTTGGTTAACTTCAAAACGTCCAGTTGGAAGGAACCATTGGCCGAGTTGCTGACACGGCTCATACGGGATCATTTATAACACGTCGCAGTCACCTCAACCTTCTGTGGATTCACATTGCGTTATCAACACCAGTGATATACACCTTATGCTATGGTCAATATGGAGAATCTCAAGCCAACTCCTCGAGTCGTCTGGAGACTCGGGGGCTACAATGATATGACTCGGCAGCATTGGTCGGTTTCAATGCAATCAAGAACTCCGGGTCATTGGAGGGAAAAATAACCCGGTCCTGGAGGCTACCGCCATATTGGTAAAAAGTTTAAAGGCCGTCAGAAAATTTCCGGCTTAAAAAGAAGGAGTCTGGTCTAAATCCGGCGCAAGAGACTTGACATCTCCCGCAAGGCATTGAAGCTCTTAATATCTGGTTTAAAATCCGGTTCAGAGAAATTTATCTGCCACAAAGCATTGAAGCTCTCAAATCCGGTTCAAAATCCGGTTCAAGGTAAATTTGTCTATCACAAAACTTTGAAACTCTCAATATCTGGTTTAAGAATTTCCGGTTCAAAAAGAATTTGTCTCTCGCAAAGTTCGAGTTCTCGGGGAAAATTAAAGGGACCAAAGAGTCTGTTACAAAGCACAACTCAAACATAGGTACCCTACTTTAAGGACCATTGGGAGCTGATCGTATTCGAATTTAGCTTAACCCTTTTGGTGTGACCCTGATCGTATTCGAATCAGAGTCGTTAAATATACTCATGATCACTAGGGGGCTTCCTGTTCAAACATAGGTCGTATTCGAACCAAAGAGAACATAGCTGTCGGTACCCTTTTGATTGGCACACTGCTGAGCTCACTAGGGGGCTTCTTGATCGTATTTGAATCATAGCTCAACCCCTTTTGGGAACCGACGTGGATCGTATTCGAATCAGCGTCGTTAAACAACTCTCAAGGTCATTTGGGGGCTTCCTATTCAAACATAGGTCGTATTCGAACCAAAGAGAACATAGCTGTCGGTACCCTCTTGATCGGCAACGCCAAAGCCACTGGGGGCTATATGATCGTATTCAAATCTTAGCTTAACCCCTTTGGGACGGTTTTCTGATCATATTCGAATCAGAAGCCTCAAATTTTTTGAAGTCTTGAAAGCTCTTTTGAACACATCTAAAGTGTATATGAGTGGTTTCTATTTAAACCCGGCTTGATTTTCGATGATAAGTCGCCGGCTTATGACAATCATCATATATTTGGAATTATTGGCTTCTAGAGATTGGTTATTGCCCTTACTGCACAGGTCACATAAACCGGTTGTACAAATTTAATATCACAGTGGTTATATGTGAAATATTATGACCCGCCCTGCGGTAAACCGCCCGGCTTGACTTTGGATGATAAGTCGCTAGCATATGACAATCATAAACACTTGGAAGTTTTGACTTCTAAAGATTGGGTTATCACCCTTACCGCACAGGTATCATAAACCGGCAGCACGATTCAATATCACAGGTATGATATTGTTTATACATGATTATGCTTAAACCGGCCCTGGCTATGTACTTTAAGTCGCCGGTCTATTTTGGATTGCGCCATTCGAATCATGCGCTTATCAATCATTGGATTGTTTCTCTTATTGGATACGGTGATCTAAGCCGGCAGTATGAGCTAATGTCTACAGGCTATAAACCGCCGGGTTATAAAAATTCCGGCTTACAATAAATGCGCATTAAGTCGCCATCGGCCAAGAGCCGCCGAGTATTTAAACTCTGGATTTACTTGTCAACCGATAAGGTATTCACATCTTTCATAGCCAAACTTGGCTGGATTTTCATTATAATATCGAATGATTGAGGTTTTCATACCGGATTATATTATTCAAATCTTGAATAGCCAATATGGCTGGATTTTTCTTATGGTTATCAATAACCAGTATTATGATTGAGGTTTTCAAAGTCGCTTTAGCGCAATGGCTATTTATTTTATCAATGGATATGATTTATTCTACAATGAAAGGAATAGTCCCGAGTCACTGCAGGCTTACAACCCGGCACTTGGGGGCTACATTATTCAAATTGAGATTACATCGAATATGCAAAGTCCCATGTCACTGCCAGCATGCACCATGGCACTTGGGGGCTAATGCAAAGTCATTTTTTGCTCAACTTATTGAAGACCCGACTCATCACATTCTAAATGAGCCGGCCCTTAGGGGCTACCAATTGCTCCTGTCGAAAATTCAAGACAATTCTATGATGACCCGGCTACACTACTATGACTATAGCCGACTCATGGGGGCTACACAACTGGATTTTATTTAAAGCCATGGTGATAAGTCTCGGCTTATTCATGCTGATTAAACCGGCCCGTGGGGGCTACAGGTAATATGGATATAAGAGAGAAATATCTTCAAATTCTCAGTTTTGAATAAATCAGATTGACCTGGTGTCTGCAAAAGTTATAAACCGGCGTCGGCGACAATTATGACTTGGCATCATCTATTTATAACCCGGCAATTTTGGCACTCATAAACCGGCAAGTTTTATATCTTTAAGCCGGCTGAATATAAGTTGAATATTTGAAGACCAATATTTTTGTCAAGTCAGAGCATTGAAAGCCAACTCAAGTGGATTATTTCTTATAATATTTCTCAACAAGAGACCAATGTCAGCAAATTGACACTGAAGCTGGCCTGTTGACCCGGATTTTTCAAAGGAAGTATCTGGATTTTTTGCATTGGCAAAATTTGAACATATCTGCTAAAGAGATTTGCTATGAGATTATGGATACATATCAAGAAGGAAGATGACAAGGACTTAAGGATGATCAAGTGCCGGTTTACAAAGAATATTTAACCCGGAACACAACCTGTCAAATTTGTTCTTGTGTTTATATTGCAGATTAGTTTAACATGGATAAATCCAAATTAAAGTGGGGGCTAATGTCGGGGATATACCCCGCGGTATGACCTGGCCGGAAGTATGACCCGGCCGGACTTGGCGCTTCACCGTGGCCCGCCGTAGGACTGGCGACTCACGGGTCTGGCGGCTCACTGTCAGACGACTCACGAGCCTGACGACTCATGGATGGCCCCGATGGCGGGTCAGATAGAAGACTAGGCCCAAGGCCCAGTAGGCCGGTTCATATTATGGTGGGCCGGCTTAAGACAGAGGGCATGATGAATATTTCCTTTACGAGGAAGCAAGACCCGGACTTGTAATTAACTTGTAAGAGAAGATAGACTAGTCCTAGTCCTACTAGGACTCCACACGTAACTCGCCTGTCGTGGAATTGTCACGGCAGATGTCCTCGAGCTAGGACTTAGTCATGGAGCCATTGCAGCTAGGAAGCTTGAAGGGGTTAAACGGGACAAGGAACACGAGGGTTATACTGGTTCGGCCCCTTACGGTGAAGGTAAAAGCCTACGTCCAATTGAGGTGGTATTGATTAGGGTTTCGATGACCAGGGAGCTTAACTGCTATGCCTGGCTCTCGACGAGATCTTACCTATGCTGAACTGCCGCCGGGTCGTCCCTTTATATAGAGAGGTTGACGCCCAGCGGCTCTCAGAGTCCCGGCCGGCTCATAGCAGTGTCCGGCTCGGACTCTTATCTATTCTTGCCTTACACTACAAGTTTTACCCTAACGGCGGCTAATGCTACGGGCCTTAAGCCATCTCCGGGTCTAGGGCCCGTTATTGACCCGCCGTCTTCATCTTTAGTACGGGGCTTCGCGTAGTAACCATCATGGGTAACCCGGCCCCTCCTGGGCGGGTGACTCCAACGGTTATATCCTCAACATTAGGCCCCAGATTGATTTGAGCTGGCTCATGTCAATCTTCAATCCTTTCGACAGAAAATCTCCGGCTTACAATTGTGTGAAGGCTATAACCCGTCGCGACGTCATCTTCTGGATTCCTGGTAACCCGCTGTGACGTCATCTTCCATTAAGTCCATTTTTTACTCCACCATATCCGCAACGGATCTTATCTTTAACTGTCGTCCCGAAAATCGAGGCGTTTATGTGGCGAGATAACCACGCCGTGGCCTCCTCGTTTCTCGCGCCCACTTATGAGTCTCACCTTATAAATAGCCCGGCCCATGAGCCTCTGGTCACTCGTCGCCTCTATCTTCTTCCTCCTCTCGCCTACTGTGCTGTCGCCCGAGCTCCGCCGCCGCCGCCGCGGATCTCCTCGTCCTCACCAACTCCGGCCGCTGCATCAACCTGTCGTGTCCAGAGAAAACGGCGGCGACCTCCGCGACTCACCAGCACCCGTAAGCCCTCGCCACTCCATAGAGTAGATCCACATTAGGTTCTTTGCTGTTCTTCCCGTGTTCTTCGCCGTTCCTCGCGAGTTCTCGGTAGATTTCATTTTTACCACCTTTCTTGATCTTTAGACTGTATAGAACTGTTACGGTAGTTGTTTCACGCCCGTTTCCAATGTACATAGATCCCTTCTCATTGCATAAAGGCTCCGTTCGAACTTATGAACTTCCTCTGCGTCTGTTTTAGGTCTAGAAACTTTTCCTTTTAGTCGACCATTTTGATCCAAAATAATTACTGCGGTCTGTGAAACTTGTTTTCACCACACTTAGTAAAAAACTGCATCTGATGAGCTATGGCGACTTACATTTCTGGCTCAAAGAAGCCACGCGCCGTAAAACTTTCCGGCTCAAAAGAAGCCACGCGCCGTAAAATTTTCCGGCTCAAAAGAAGCCACGCGCCGTAAAATTTGCCGGCTCATTTATGATAAAGCTGTAGACAATTTGAATTACTCTCGCTACCTTCAGCGGCTTAGATAACCCGATGCACTTAGCCATATGTCATTAGGCCCCTTCATAAGCCACCATTTTAAACATTGAACTGTAAACTTCCTCCGGCTTATAATTGAACCGGACATTTCCTTTTATCATAGGCTTCCGACTCTCACCATGCCTCCCAAAGCTCCCAAAGCACCCATCACGTGCAACTGGATGAGGTCCAACGTCACTGATGAAACCTTAGCGGACTTTGTGAAGACGGGCTACCTGCCCAAAAAGGATGTCATGTCTTACCATGCCCCTGACCCGTCAGAGGAGCGACCGCAACCAAAGGATGGTGAAGTGGTAATATTTGCGGATCACATGAGCCGGGGCTTCGCACCGCCCGGCTCAAAGTTCTTTAGAGATGTGCTGAATTTTCTTTGATCTGCGGCCACAAGACATAGGACCCAATTCGGTGTCGAATATATGCAACTTCCAAGTATTCTGCGAAGTCTACCTTGGAGAAGAGCCCAGCCTTCTGCTCTTTAGAGAGCTATTCTATTTGAACCGCCAGAATGAGTGCGCCAACGGACCGAGCCTGGAACTTGGTGGAATCTCCATTCAACGCCGGAGGGACTGCCTCTTTCCTTACGCTGAGCCGCCCAGCCATCCAAAGGACTGGAACCAGACGTGGTTTTATTGCCAGGACACGTCTCCGGCTGACGAGAGCCCTCTGCCCGGCTTTCGTGCCGTGCGTCTGGAACCAAACCACCCTCTGCCAGACAAACTATCTCAGGCGGAGCGTCAACCTCTGATCCCCACCATCAACAAGATCAAGGCTCTCCTGGGCAACGGCCTCAACGGCATTGATCTGGTCCGGGTCTGGATCTCCTGGCGGGTGATCCCCTTAAGCCGCTACCCCGGTTTAATGTGTGACTACACGGGCCGGAAATATGACCCTCTGCGACACAGCCGCAACGATCTACCTGAAGACGTTGTTGACGACATGACCAAGGCCCTCTTAAATAAGAGCTTGACAGACTGCGGGCGGACCGGCTTAAGCCCCTTCTGCAAGACTAACCCGGCCCCAGCGGTAAGCCACTGATCTGAACATCTTATTTTCTCCTTAGATAGTCTTCATCTGAACCTTAAGAAGTCTTCATTGTATTTTTCAGGCTGATGATAAATTCTGGAAGGTCAAGTACGACCATGAGGTGGCTAAAAAAGCCAGAAAGGCTAAGAAAGCTGCCAGGAGAGCCGCTCCCCGCAAGAAAGGAAGCAGGCCTACTGCCTCAGAGCTGCTTCAACTAAGTGACAGCTCCGAGTTAGAGGTAACCCCTGAATCTGTAAGCTCTTGTCTTTGTTTCCGCTTTTCTGCTGTCTTTTGGCCACCTTATTAACTTGACTATCCACAGGATGACACCGGAGCAAGTAACCCGGTGACTGAAGAGGTAATGACACTTTCCTCCGACTCGGAGCCCTTGCCAAGGCTGAAAGTCCGAAGAGTAACCCGGAAAGTAAGATTTTCACATCCTTTAGCTTATCAAGATCCTCAATTTCTTTTGAAGCAACAGATTCATGAGAGCCGGCGGCACACCCGGACCAACAAAGATGCAGACCTCTCCTCCGGCTTACCTAAAGCGTCGAGGAAGCGCCGGACCGAGGTTATCTCCAAGTTATATCCTTTTCATCCTTTGGCGGGTGTTACACGTCAACCGCTCAATTCTTCTGATTCAAACTATCAGGAAACTTCACCTTCCTCTGGTGACTCGATGCAATCGAACCTGCCGGCTTTCAAGACCGTACCCGGGTAATGATGATCATCTCTTGTTGTGCTTATCTTTACTCATGCTTTTGTACTAACCTTTTGTTCTTTCAGTGCCCAGGCAAAGCTCAGTAAAAGAGCGAAGAAGAATAAGCCGGTCGAAGAGCCGGTCTTGCCTGAGCCGGAGGTTTCAACCCAAGAGCCGCCAGCTGCCTCTGCTCCTGAAGCCACCACTCCAACCGACGAGCCAGCCATGGAGACTTCCACCAACCCGGACATCTCTAGCCCGGCTCAGCCGGCCGATGACCCGGACGTGGTAATCACCCGGACGGAGTTTGTTGAGCCGGGGAGACCCACTGCGCTGGCTAAGTGCTCTGCGAAGGAAGAGTTGCTAGAGCGCCGCCGGGCCAAGCTGGACATCACCAACTACGCCAACCTGAGCATTGGAGAGATCATCTCCGGCTATGTCAATCAGGTGCACAGCAGCCGGGACTTGGAGATTGACATGGTGAAGCAGATACAGCAGAAGTCTGAGGTACCACTCTATCGCTTACTGCATAGTCATCTTTACCATACTAGCCCCCAAGTCTACTACTTATGATAGGATATGTTGTAGACTTAATTTCCGGCTTATTTCCATGAACCGATAATTTGTAGATAGAAACTTTCGACATGCATTAGCCCCCAAGTGCCAAGTGTCTTTGCTTGGAAAGTGCTTGGGATTTTAAAATTGCATAATAATTGTTCATACTATAACCCGGAAATTGTGCAGGCTGCTTGCAAAAAATTTGAGGCTGATATCTCTGAGCTAAAGAACCGCCTGAAGACTCAGGAAACTGAGACCCGGAAGGCCAACGCCAAATTTGAGTCCGGTATTGCTGCTCAAGAGAAGCTGAAGAAGAAGTTTGAGGCTGAAAGGAAAACTTGGGTTGAAGAGAAAGCTGCCCTGGTAAGCCGGGCCGAACAGGCGGAGAAGACTCTGACGGAGAGAACCGCCGAACTCTCCGGCTTAAAGCGCCACGTGTCACAGATGGTCGCCGCAATCTTCGGTAAGTCATTCCGCCGGCTCTTGACAAGTTTATAGTCTTTATGTCTCATAACTCCCATCATTGCCAGCGGCTTATCTTACTTTGTTAAACAGGTCCCAGAAGCGCCAACCTCAATCAAAATGTGCTAACCAAGTTGAAGGCCGTGTACACTCTGGTGGAGCAACTCTACACCGGGTCACAGCGCGCCTTGGCCGTGGTGGCCCTATCCAATGAGGTTCCGACTGACCTGGCAGACCTGCTTCGCCGGCTTGCCGTTCTTCCTCAGCGTTTCCAAGAGCTGCGGCGAGCTTCTGCAAGAGCCGGAGCCATAGCTGCTCTGAGCCGGGCCAAGGCTTTCCTTCCAGAGCTAGACCCGGCGGACATTGCACTTGGTTACCCCAGCCTGAAGGAAGACGGCACCCCCTTCGACCAAAAGGACTTTGCTGCCTGTGTGAAGATCATGCGCCCGGTGGCCACCCTGATTGGGAATGACACCGATCTGACCAAGTACCAGCCGGGTTACGACGCAGAGAATCAGAGGATCCCCACTCCGCGTTATGAAGCCGTCAGCTTGGTCCCGCCGACTCGTAAGCACACCTTTGCCTCGGAAATCGACCCGGCCGGGTTAATTGACGAGGAAGCTCAATTTGAAGCTTTGAGCGGCATTGACTGGAAATCGTCAACCTTCCAGGTCTTGGGAACAGCCGGAGGAGCGGAGAGGGATGAGCCGGAAGCTTCAACCCGGCAAGCCTCTTGACTCTTTAGGCGGCTTGTTAAACAATGCTTCACCCTTTTGGACTCGGGGAGTCTTGTAATATAGTAGGACCAACATTTTAACTTTGTCGTGCCATCATGTACGTGTTGAATGCTTAACTCCATTGAAGTTGCCTCCTTATATTCTTCCGGGTCATAATTGATCATTTATTTTCCTTAAGCTCAAATAGCTGTCTTTAACTATCCTGCATAGAAAAACAAGTCACAAGTCTCTAGGCGGCTTACCGCACTGAGAATCATAGTCTCGTACATATAACCCGGAATATGAATCTAAGTCACCAAAGACTGGTCCTCAATTATATCCTTGATATAACCGTCATAACATACTTACAGGCCTTCTAGTCCGCTTCCGGTTTATATAACCCGGATAATAAGGTTGGTACCTCAACTCCGGTTTACCTGTCTTGATAATCCTGATTGTGTGTGACTAACCTTGTGGATCAAAGTTAAGTCGGCGGAATAAGAACCGCCATGTACACTGTTGATACAACCAGAAGAACTTGTTGTAAATCAGAAAATCAAAACCTTAGGGGCTTCCGGTTCGAATACGACCAGAAACCCGTCCCAAAGGGGTTAAGCTAAGATTCGAATGCGATCATATAGGCCCCAGTGGGTTTGGCGATGCCGATCAAGAGGGTACCGACAGCTATGTTCTCTTTGGTTCGAATACGACCCATGTTTGAACAGGAAGCCCCCAAATGACCCTTAGAGTTGTTTAACGACGTTGATTCGAATACGATCCACGTCGGTTCCCAAAGGGGGTTGATCTATGATTCAAATATGATCAAAGAAAACTCCCCAATGAGCTCGGCACTTTGCCAATCAAGTGGGTATCGACAGCTATGTTCTCTTTGGTTCGAATACGACCTATGTTTGAACAGGAAGCCCCCAAGTGATTATATTGCGTACAGCTAGATTCGAATACGATCATAAGCCGGATCCACCTCCAAGTTACCATGTGATCTTGTAATGGAAACAACACATTTACCTTTGGAGGAGAAAAAGGACAGAGGTCCTGCTTTATTGCTTATCATAATATATACATGGCTTATAGAAATATGTACATTATGAGAGCTGGTGGTCAAGTGTAATAAGGCCGAAGCTGAGCTATGTTCCACGGCCGACGGGTCTCCTCCTCCGACTTGCGTGAATCTTTGTGCTCCCGAATGTCAATGAGGTAATATGACCCGTTGTGCAAGTTCTTGCTGACCACAAAGGGTCCTTCCCAAGGCGGGGATAGTTTGTGCGCATCTGTTTGATCTTGGATGAGCCGGAGCACCAGATCACCTTCCTGGAAGACCCGGGACTTAACCCGGCGACTGTGATAACGGCGCAGGTCTTGTTGGTAAATCGCTGATCGAGTTGTTGCCACATCACGCTGTTCGTCCAACAAGTCAAGAGCATCTTGGCGCGCCTGTTCATTATCCGCCTCAACATAAGCCGCCTCTCGAGGCGAGTCATGACGGATGTCACTGGGGAGGACTGCTTCCGCTCCATAAACCATGAAGAAAGGCGTGAAACCCGTAGACCTGTTAGGAGTAGTATTGATGCTCCATAACACGGAGGGTAACTCCTCCACCCAACAACCCGGCGTCCGTTGCAAAGGGACCAAAAGCCGGGGCTTGATGCCTTTCAGAATCTCCTGATTAGCCCTCTCAGCTTGCCCATTGGATTGAGGGTGAGCCACTGATGAAACATCAAGTCAAATATGCTCTCGTTGACAAAACTCCTCCATGGCGCCCTTGGACAGATTGGTACCATTGTCAGTTATAATGCTGTGTGGAAAGCCAAAACGAAATATCACCCTTTTCATGAACTGAACCGCCGTGGCTGCATCACACATGCTAACTGGCTCTGCTTCAACCCACTTTGTGAATTTGTCAACTGCCACCAAGAGGTGGGTCTTCTTGTCCTTGGACCTTTTAAAAGGCCCAACCATATCAAGCCCCCAAACCGCAAATGGCCAAGTGATTGGTATCATCCTCAGCTCCTGAGCCAGCACATGAGCCCGTCGCGAGAACCTCTGGCAACCATCACATTTACTGACTAAGTCCTCCGCATCAACATGAGCCGTCAGCCAATAAAAACCATGACGAAAAGCCTTGGCAACAAGGGATTTTGAGCCGGCATGATGGCCACAATCCCCTTCGTGAATCTCACGCAAGATTTCTTAACCTTCCTCAGGGGAGACACAACGCTGGAATGCTCCCGTAACACTGCGGCGATGCAGCTCACCATTGATAACAACCATTGACTTAGACCGCCGGGTTATTTGTCTGGCCAAAGTTTCATCCTCAGGCAAATCTCCCCGGGTCATGTAAGCCAGATAGGGCATTGTCCAGTTCGGGATGATGTGGAGAGCCGCCACCAATTGTGCCTCCGGGTGAGGGACAGCCAAGTCTTCTTCTGTAGGCAACTTCACAGAAGGGTTATGCAAGACGTCCAGGAAAGTATTAGGCGGCACCGGTTTTCGCTGAGAGCCCAGCCGGCTTAAAGCATCAGCCGCCTCGTTCTTCCTGCGATCGATGTGCTCTACTTGGTAACCCTGAAAGTGTCCAGCAATGGCATCAACCTCACGGCGATAAGCCGCCATGAGAGGGTCCTTGGAATCCCACTTGCCTGATACTTGTTGAGCCACTAAGTCTGAGTCGCCGAAGCACCTTACCCAGCTCAAGCTCATCTCGTTAGCCATCTGAAGACCATGGGGCAAGGCCTCGTACTCAGCCGCATTGTTAGTGCAAGGAAACATCAACCGTAGCACATAATGAAACTTGTCGCCTTTAGGGGAAGCCAATACAACTCCAGCCCCCGAGCCCTCCAATTGCCTGGACCCATCGAAGTGAATAGTCCAATATGTATTATCCGGCTTTTCTTCGGGCACTTGTAGCTCTGTCCAATCGTTGATGAAATCCACCAAGGCTTGAGATTTAACAGCAGTGCGTGGTACGTACTTCAAACCATGCGGCCCGAGCTCTATAGCCCACTTAGCCACTCTTCCTGTGGCTTCTCTGTTTTGGATGATATCTCCAAGGGGAGCAGAACTGACCACAGTGATAGGGTGACCCTGGAAATAATGCTTAAGCTTCCGGCTTGCCATGAACACACCATAAACAAGCTTCTGCCAATGAGGATACCGCTGCTTGGACTCGATGAGCACTTCACTGACGTAGTAAACCGGCCGCTGAACCGGATGCTCCTTACCCTCTTCCTTGCGCTCCACCACCATAGCCACACTGAAGGCCCGTGTGTTAGCAGCTACATACAGTAATAAGGGCTCCTTGTCAACCGGAGCAGCAAGGACTGGGGGCTCTGCCAGCTGCCTCTTCAAATCCTCAAAAGCAGTATTAGCAGCATCATTCCAGACAAAGTCATCAGTTTTCTTCATCAACTGGTACAATGGCATGGCCTTCTCACCCAAACGGCTTATAAACCGGCTTAAAGCAGCGATACGACCCGCCAGGCGCTGGACATCGTTTATGCACGCCGGCTTATCCAGAGAAGTGATTGCCTTGATCTTCTCCGGGTTAGCTACAATGCCTCTGTTAGAAACCAAGAAACCCAAGAGCTTGCCTGCAGGAACACCAAAAACACACTTGGCCGGGTTAAGCATCATCTTGTAGACCCGGAGATTATCAAAGGTTTCCCTCAGATCATCTATCAAGGTTTCCTTCTCCCTGGACTTAACCACAATATCATCCACATAGGCATGAACATTGCGCCCAATCTGGTCATGAAGACAGTTCTGTACGCAATGCTGATAAGTCGCCTGTGCACTCTTGAGTCCAAAAGTCATAGATACATAACAGAAGGCTCCAAAGGGAGTGATAAACGCCGTCTTCTCCTGGTCCTTAACTGCCATTTTAATCTGATGGTATCCAGAATAAGCATCCAAGAAACTTAAGCGCTTGCAACCCGCCGTAGCATCAATGATTTGATCAATACGGGGAAGGGCAAAAGGATCAGTCGGACATGCCTTGTTTAAGTCCGTGTAGTCCACACACATCCGCCAGGTGCCATTCTTCTTGAGCATGAGCACCGGGTTAGCTAACCACTCTGGGCGAAAGACTTCAACAATAAACCCGGCCGCCAAGAGTCGGGCCACCTCCTCACCAATAGCTTTCCGCCTCTCTTCATTAAACCGTCGAAGGAATTGCCTGACCGGCTTAAATTTCGGATCAACATTGAGAGTGTGCTCAGCGAGTTCTCTAGGTACACCTGGCATATCAGAAGGTTTCCATGCGAAGATGTCCCTATTCTCACGGATGAACTCGATGAGTGCGCTTTCCTATTTCGGATCCAAATTGGCACTGATGCTAAACTGCTGAGATGAATCACCTGGAACGAAATCAACAAGTTTAGTCTCATCAGCCGACTTAAATTTCATTGCCGGCTCATGCTCCGTAGTCGGCTTTTTCAGAGAGGTCATGTCTGTTGGGTCAACATTATCCTTGTAAAATTTCAACTCCTCTGTTGCACAAACAGATTCTGCATAAGCCGCATCGCCTTCCTCACACTCCAAGGCCACCTTCCGCCTGCCATGAACCGTAATGGTCCCATTGTGACCCGACATCTTGAGCTGTAAATACACGTAACACGGTCGTGCCATGAACTTGGCGTAAGCCGGCCGCCCAAATATGGCATGATACGGACTTCTTATCTTGACCACCTCAAAGGTCAATTTTTCCACCCTGTAGTTGTACTCGTCTCCAAAGGCCACTTCCAATTCGATCTTACCAACTGGATAAGACGACTTACCAGGCACTACGCCATGGAAAACAGTATTGGACTGGCTGAGGTTCTTATCAATCAACCCCATACGACGGAAAGTCTCATAATAGAGGATGTTGATGCTGTTGCCTCCATCCATGAGCACCTTAGTGAACTTATATCCTCCCACCTGAGGAGCCACCACCAGGGCCAAGTGACCCGGATTATCAACCCGGAGAGGGTGATCCTCCCTACTCCACACAATAGGCTGCTTCGACCATCTTAAATAGCGTGGAACCGCCGGCTCAACAGCATTCACAGCCCTCTTATGAAGCTTCTGATCTCGCTTACACAGACTGGTGGTAAATACGTGATACTGTCCACCATTAAGCTGCTTTGGATTGGTTTGATAACCCCCTGCTGTTGTTGATGACCCTGGCCAGACTGCTGATTAAAGCCCCCTTGACCGTTTTGAGGATTAGAATTTGAGCCGCCGCCCGGGCCATGAAAACCGCCAGCGCCTGAGCCGCCGCCCGGGCCATTGTTGCCATTAAAGGCATTGGAATTCTTAAAGGCCTTCATGCTTGCGTAATCCTTCCATAGATGAGTAGCTGGCTTCTCCCTAGAGCCATGCCTCGGACAAGGCTCATTCAACAGCTGCTCCAGCGTTGGGCCTGACCCGCCGGCTCGGGGAGGTGGCCTCCCCTTGAGTCGCTGGTTATTACCCTGTGAGCTTGCGTTGGCCACGAACTCTAAGCTGCCGTCGGCCTTACGCTTGCCACCTCCTTGGTTCCCCGGGTTATGCTGAGGACCCTTGCCATTGCCGTTCTTCTTTCCCTTCCCTGTCCTTTCATCATCTGAAGCGGGGTCCTTGGTACTATCAGAGTCGGCGTACTTGACGAGAGCCGCCATCAGCGTACCCATATCATTGCAGTCGCGCTTAAGCCGCCCGAGTTTCATCTTCAGGGGCAGGAAACGAAAATTCTGCTCCAACATTAAGACTGCAGAGCCGGCATCCATCTTATCAGATGAATGTATGATCTCTTTGACCCGGCAAACCCAATGTGTCATAGACTCACCATCCTGCTGTTTACAGTTAGTCAAATCCACAATTGACATAGACTGCCTACAGGTATCCTTGAAGTTTTGGATGAACCGGGCTTTCAGCTCAGCCCAAGACCCGATGGAATTCGGTGGTAGCCCTTTCAACCAAGTGCGGGCAGTCCCATCTAACATCATGGTGAAGTACTTGGCCATCGCCGCTTCACTGACCTCCAGCAATTCCATGGCCATCTCGTAACTCTCGATCCAAGCTATCACATCCTAGCTAGTTCATGCATTAGAGTGTTGCATCATGTCTACTTTTCACAGAAACTTGAAATGGGGATGCTAGAAACCCCCAGCACCCCCCTGAACACAACTAGGGTTTACTAAAATCCTTTTCAATGAACCTGAAATGCCCTCCAAAAATGTTCACCATCTTTGGTCTTGGCTAAAACCTCTGCCAAAAATGGTTTCATATTTTTGGAGGCTATTCTGGATTTTTCACCAAGCCATAAGTATTTGCATTTGGGCAATTTAAATCCTATAAATATTTTAAAATGCCCAAATAATCTTGAAGGTATTTTTAGGCTGTTGAGAATAATTTAAAATGTGCCTCTGAATATTTCCAGGATTTTCCTAAATGAAATAGTATTACTATTATTTCAAAACGCAGAACAGAAATAAATAAAAAGAGAAAAACAGAAAGCAGAGAAGGACTTACCTGGCAGCCCACTGGTCGGCCCAGCACTGTGTTGGCCCGCGCCAGTCAGCTGCTTGCTCTCGCCAGAGCAGGCAGAGAGGTGACGCCGGCGTGCGCGAGCTCGCCACGGCGCCACCTGCTTGCCGCCTCGCCCGTGGACGAGCTGGACGACCTCCACGACGCGCCCCCGAGCCCCTGGACATCCCCTTTCTCCCCCATCGCCTCTCCCTCGCCTTCCTCCACCATGGCCGACGCAGCCGCTGCCACCTCGCCGGAGTAGCCGTAGCCACCGTCGTCCTCGCGCCGCCCCACCTTGTCCAGCAGCTCCGCCGTCGCCTTCTCCTTCGAGCGAGTCGAGCCCCGAGCGCTCGCTTGCCCCGAAGCCACCGCTCCGACCTCGCCTTCGCCGCTCACCGTCAGAGATCCCCTTCGCCGTCACCACCGCAGCAGCTCGACCCCGACAGCGCCACTTAGCTCATCGCCTCCGCCGTGAGCTTCTGCACCTTCCTATCCTCTCCATTCTCCCTCTCGAGCTCCGTAGCCACTGCACGTAGCTCACCCGCACGCGCCGCCGCACGAGCTCATCGCCGACGAGGCTCCGGCCATCCAACGGTCGCACCACCATGGCCGTTAGCTCCACTGCATCGCCAGGAGCCCGTAGCACCATCGCACGCCCCTCGCCGTGCTCTCTAGCGACGGGTTCGACCACACCCGTACCCCGGCAGCCGCACGGCTCGTCGCCGGCGTCGATTTCGGTGACCCCGAGCTCCACCACCACCACCAGTCGATGCGGTTTGCTCCCAGCTACACGTAGGTGCTCTCCGCCGTCCATTTGGTCGCCGGAGAAGGAATCCCGCACTCCACCGCCGCGTCTGGACGTCGCCGGCGGCTAAACGTCGTCGAGTCAGCGTGGTTTGACCACGGGTTGACTCCCCAGAGTCACTGACAAGTGGGGCCCGCCTACTAATTAACCTGGGTTAGGATTAAGTTAATTCTAATTAGTTTAATTACCTAACAGTGACACTGACACAGGGGACCCACACGTCAGGTTTGACCTGGACGACCCCGTTGACCACTGACGTCATCATGACACACTGCTGACGTATTAAGCAATTTAATTACTGGAATTATTCTTATATAGGAAATTCCAGAAATTATCACAAACTTCAAAAAATCATAGAAAATAATCTATAGCTCAGAATGAAAAGATTTATATATGAAAGATGATCAGAAAAATCCATTCTATCCATCTGTACTGGTTTCATGCATGTTTAAGAAAGTTAACCTACTGGTTTATGCAGAACAAGATAAAGCACTAACATGGGCCATTTATGAACTTGGAATTTGGATCTTTGATTCAAAATAGTCCAAACCCATCTGGTCTTAGTTGCATTAGCCCAATACAACCATTTTGCCATGTCTCATGCATGCATCATATTGTTGCACTTGCTTGGTGTTGATCGTGCTTCGTTGTGTTCATTGTGGTAGGTCCTGCCTCCGAGGATATTCACGAGTATCCAACTGAAGGGCAGTATCCCACCACGACTCCGTCAGGCAAGCAACCCGTTGATCATTTCGATACAAACCCATCTTCTCGCTTCTGCTCTCATTTACTGCATTAAGACAACGCGATTCAAACTGCTGTGTGTTGCGGTAGTTGAACCCACTTTCCTTTGCATGACCTGTCATTGCCACAGTAACTAGATGAAACCCACTAGCATGTGTAGGAGTTGATTGAGCCATGTTGTGTTCCTACAATGCTATGCTTGCTACGCTTAGAGTCGTGTCAGGTCTGGCTCATCCGGGTGATGAACTAGAGTGAAAGCGTGTGTCGGTAATGAGAGTGAGGTGTTGAATACGATTTGGTAAAGGTATCGATGGGAGGCCATGTAGGAGTACATGGTGGGTTGTTTCATTGAGACCGTCCCTAAGAACTGAGATCTGTATGCGTGATTTAAGATTCAGCTACTACCACGCATTGGGCCCGAAACCAATGGACCCCCTCGGCTTCTTAATCACCCTTGTCCTCTGTCCAGGAGTTGCACGTAGTTTCTGGTGTTTGTAGTAAGCTGGAGGCCGTGGACAGCGCTGACCAAGGGGTGGGCTGTGATGTGGTAGGCTCGTGGCACGGTGTACCGAGTCGCCCGTTTGGTGTCCGGGAACCCTGCACACATCGTTTGGGGCCGTATGTGGAAACCTCGGCCGGACTCCCTGCGGATGGAACCTAAATAGGCGATAAACCTGGACTAGAGACTTGAGTGTTTGCGTAGGCTGTGGCCGACACCCACGTTGGGCTTCCGCTTGAAGGTTGCCGAGTACACGTCGTGTAGCGACGGTAAGTGGTGAGAGCGTGTGTGACGAAGTAGACCCCTGCAGGGTATAAACTATTCGAATAGCCGCGTCCGCGGTAAAGGACTACTTGGTCGCTTATGCAGTTCATAGACAAGTAAATGGATACTATTAAAAGCCTCAAGATAAGTGTGAGTACCGCGGATGGCTCTCTCGTGGGATGACGAGGGAGGATCCACGGTGGAGTATTGAGATGGTGATTAGTGGACTCGTGTGCGAAAACTATTTCACAAGTGGTGTCTCGTAGGATAGCTTAGCCAAGAGTCAAAGTTGGCTTGCTGCAATAACTCCACTACCTTCTTGAGAATGAACATGTATAGTAGGATCTGTTGTAAGACTTGCTGAGTACCTTTGTACTCATGTTGCTTCAATTACTGTTTTCAGGCGACAACACCGCCCCTTCCGATGGGTTCTACGGAGAACTCGACGACGACGAGTGACTTGCCACCCAGGTGGTGATCTAGGCTTGTGAAGGGCCTACGTAGATAGACAGGCTTCGTCAAGCCTTCTTTCTTTCTAGCGTCTGTACCCAGACAAGTTGCTTCCGCATGTGCTTGTATGATTGTATGACTTGAGTGTCGGGTCATGTGACCCCTATCTGTATGAACAAGTTATGTAAGGCTCTCTGGAGCCCCTTAAATAAAGTACTTGAGTTGTAGAGTTTTGTTGTGATGCCATGTTGTATTTGCACATATCGAGCATATTGTGTGTATGATTGAAATGCTTGGTATGTGTGGGATCCGACTATCTAGTTGTTTATCCTTGGCAGCCTCTCTTATGGGGAAATGTAGTCTAGGGCCTCCTTGAGCCATAGTAGTCCGCTACAGCCCGGTTCACCGGAGTCCTGCTAGCCCAGCACTACTGCTCTGGACACTTGACTGGCCGGCATGTGATTCATATCGTTCCTGTGTCTGTCCCTTCGGGGAAATGTCACGCGATGACATCCGGAGTCCTGCCTAGCCTGCTACAGCCCGGGTTCCCGGAGTCCTGTTAGCCCAGTGCTACAGCCCGGATTCACACGCTGCTGACCGACACGTTCGATGTTGATTCATGTATGCCTGTCCCCATACGCTAGTGCCTCTTTGGGTTCACGACTAGCCATGTCGGCCCGGGTTCTCTGTCATATGGATGCTAGTGACATTGTCATATACGTGAGCCAAAAGGCGCAAACGGTCCCGGGCCATGGTAAGGCGACACCCGTGGGAGTACCGTGCGTGAGGATGCAATGTGATATGAGGTGTTACAGGCTAGATCGGTGTGACTTAGAATCGGGGTCCTGACAGCGTTGGCATCAGAGCCGGACTGCCTGTAGGTGCGTTAAGCCAAACTGGTCGATGTCGAGTCTAGAAATGCTCTAGTTATATGTAGGGGAATTGATTGTGGGAGGGAACGTAAGGCGCTTTTACTCCTTACCCCATGCCCTCTGATCTGAGTCATTCTCTTCTCATTCTACGTGGGTTAAGGACTAGGCTCTCTTCTCTCTATCAGGTTCACGTGTTACTAATCCGTAGTAACTTATAGGATTGTTGGTTCCATGCTTCGGTTCAGTTTCTACTACCTTAGTGTGTTGTCGGTTGAACCAGAACCTTGACATGATGTTGTTGAGTGGTATTGCAAACTGTTGCGAATGTCTCCAATCTTTTTCCGAGCATTTACAGCCGTTATGCTGTCCGAATTCTCCTAGAAATACTAATGCCTTGCATTATTCCGTGCTTTCAGATGGCCACCCGTTCCCAGAATCAAGTGGTTCGTCTGACCCGGTGCCTCGATGTACCTGGTCACACGGCCATGCTGGTCCGAGTGATGGTTGAGACAGGCTATCGTTGGTATCCCGAGTATACCGTCGAGGAGCAGTTTCGAGACTTTAATCAAAGCCAATATTTTTGCACAGTCAGGATTTACCCTTCCTATCCTGGAGCTACTGAACCCCTCCATTGCTCTTATGGACTTGGGGTTACCATCGAGATGTCCGTGCAGGACGCAGCTTACTCAATGATGACTGTCATGCGAGCCAGAACTGCCTTGCTTCAGAACACTGACTTCCGCTATATGTCAGCATCACTCCCTGGGGCACAGGGGTACTATCAGGCTACTTACTGTGATCCTACCCATGAGGATTCACTACTCCGCACCACCACCGAGATGCTTGAGGACAAGGACCGTGAGAATCGTGCCTTGCGAATGGAGCTCTTTAATGCCCGTTCTGATCACTGGGCCACTCTGACACGGTTTGCACCTGCCGTGCAGGCCGGGTATATGGACATGAGGGACTTGTACCCCGTGAGGTCTGGTCTACCAGAATGTATGGAATGGCGTGATGTAGGAGGAATCACCCCTCCTCGTGGACCCCGTCTGCCACCGTTTGTTGGACCAAGGCCACACCCAAGTCCTTATGGACCGCAAGCTCCACAGGACCGACTGTTTCCAGATGATCATGTTCAGCTCCCAGGACATGGTGGTGACTTCTACGAAGATTACTACGGAGACGTCTGAGTTGGTAGTAGTTCCACTAGTATTGTAACAGTTGTATTCTCCACAGTCCTGCGTGTCTTGTGGGATACGACTTGGTGTGTATCACGTTTCGGAGATGTAGAAAAATAATGTATAGGAGCTTGGAATGCCTCTGATGAGATGTATCGTCTTTCATCGTAGCCGTACTCTAGTCTGGGCTTGTACTAAACTATGTATGGTGTGTATGACTGTTGGTATATATATGTCGATTTCTATATTACCATGTCATACTGATGATCATCTCTGCATTCCGTGTTATCCATTACATTCCGCACTTCCCTGCCAAGATTTAGCCATCCTTGTCTAAACCGTTGTTTTGTTTCTCCTAGGATGGTTAACACCCGCAACAACCCTGCTGTCCAGGCGCAGGGTGAAGCCAATGCAGCTAGGGGGGAGAATCTGCCCCAACCGCCTTCACTGGCCGAAGTTATGCTGGAGGCAGAAAGAAACAAGCGTGAGACTAACCGCTTGCTAGAGCGAATTGAGCAGAATACTGCACGTCATCAGAGGAACGACTTGGTGTCCATCAATGACTTTATCAAGTTGTATCCACCAAAGTTTAACCATTCTGTCGAGCCCCTTGATGCGGATGATTGGCTTCGCAGCATCACCCACAAGCTACGTTCTGCCAACGTAGCCAAAGCTGATAAGGTCACCTACGCTGCCTATCACCTCGAAGGCCCTGCTAGCCTTTGGTGGGAAAACTTTGAGGCTATGCGCCTAGCCGGCCAAATCACTACTTGGGCTGAATTCAGTGAGGCTTTCCGTGAGCATCACATTCCGGAGGGTCTCATAGATCGTAAGCGGGAAGAATTCTGCAACTTCACCCAAGGCAGACTGACTGTGGATGCATACAGCCGTGAGTTTGGAAATTTAGCACGCTATGCTCCTGAAGAGGTATCCACCGACGCCAAGAAGCAGGCAAGGTTCCGCAAGGGACTTAGCCCCGAGCTTCGCCGTGATCTTCGTCTGCACGAGTGCACCTCTTTCCAGAAATTGGTCAATAAGGCCATCAGTGCTGAGACAGGACAGACTGACTATGACGCTACACGCAAGCACTCTCGCGATTTTGGTTCCTCATCCGGCTCCGGATCTCAAAAGCGCTGGGTCTGGATTCCAAACACTGCTCTGCCACCTAGGTTCACTCCGAGGCCATCCTTCGAGGCGCCTCGCCCCAACCAGCAGTATGCACCGCCCAAGGTCTATGGTGGCCCCGCTGCTAATGCTGCTCCACGCCCCAATGTTGTGACGTGCTTCAAGTGTGGAGAAACGGGTCACTATTTGCGCGAGTGCCCCCGAAACAACCCCAATCAACCTGGACAGTCCGTTGGTCGTGGTAAGCCAGCAGGAAAGACTTACTACGCCAAGCTAGCCACCACTGCATGTGGCCATGTCAACTATGTTTCAGCTGAGGAAACTCATGAGGATCCCAACGTCGTCCTTGGTACGCTCCTTGTTAATTGCCATCCGGCAACTGTTCTTTTCGATACTGGAGCATCTCATTCATTTATCTCTGAGAGCTATGCTCGATTGCACAACACCACATTTTGTGACATGCCCACCTCCATGGTAATCCAAACCCCTGGTTCTAAGTGGCAAACCTCTAGGATAAGCCATGGAAATGAAATTCTTGTCGACAGATTGGTCTTCCTAGCATCACTAATAGCTCTCAAGTCCTCGGACATAAGCATCATCTTGGGTATGGACTGGATGTCAGCTCATTATGCTAAGATTGATTGCTCTACTAGAACTGTTCAACTCACCCATCCGTCGGGCAAGACAGTCAATGTTTTGGCCCGGGTGTCTAAGCGTCAGCTTTACTCATTAAATGCCAACCCTCTTCCAGACCTTGAAGATGTTCCGGTAGTCCGTGACTTCCCGGATGTCTTCCCAGAAGAACTGCCAGGTATTCCACCTGACAGGGATGTCGAGTTCGTGATAGACCTTGTTCCAGGAACCGTCCCAATCTCTAGAAGACCTTATAAGATGGCACCCCTAGAGCTAGCCGAGCTTAAGAAACAACTCGATGAGTCCTTGAAAAAGGGTTTCATCCGTCCTAGTTCTTCTCCGTGGGCTTGCCCCGTCCTCTTCATCAAGAAGAAGGATGGTACGGATCAGATGGTTGTAGATTACCGACCTGTCAACCTAGTCACTATAAAGAACAAGTATCCGCTTCCCAGGATCAACGACCTGTATGATCAGCTCGCTGGATCCTCAGTCTTCTCTAAAATGGATTTGAGGTTGGGCTACCATCAAATCAAAATCAAGAACGGGGACATTCCTAAAACGGCCTTTGTTACTCGTTATGGCCAATACGAGTATACCGTCATGTCTTTTGGTTTAACCAATGCTCCAGCCACCTTCTCTCGGTTAATGAACTCAATCTTCATGGAGTATTTGGATAAATTCGTCATAGTATACCTCGATGATATACTCATCTACTCCAAGAATGAGGAAGAACATGCCGAGCATCTAAGGCTAGTATTGACGAAACTTCGAGAGCATCGCCTTTATGTTAAATTCTCTAAGTGTGAATTCTGGTTGCCAGAAGTGACCTATCTAGGCCATGTAATCTCTGGTAAGGGTATTGCTGTCAATCCCGAGCGAGTTCAAGCCATCCTTGACTGGACTCCACCTGAATCGGTCAAGCAAGTTCGGAGTTTCCTTGGCTTAGCGAGTTACTGTCGCCGCTTCGTCGAGAATTTCTCCAAGGTTGCTAAACCTCTAACTGAACTCCTCAAGAAGGATAAAAAGTTCGAGTGGACCCCACAGTGCGAGTTCAGCTTTCAGGAACTGAAAAGACGCCTGACATCTGCTCCCGTACTCATACCACCATATTTCTCTAAGGACTTTGTTATCTATTGCGACGCCTCGCGACAAGGACTAGGTTGCATACTCATGCAAGATCGTCACGTGATTGCCTACGCTTCCCGACAGTTGCGTCTACATGAGGATAATTATCCCACACATGATCTAGAGCTTGCAGCCGTAGTCCATGCACTCAAAACATGGCGACATTACCTTCTCGGTAATCGTTGCGAGATTTTCACTAATCACCAAAGTCTGAAATACATCTTCACCCAACCGGATTTGAATCTCAGGCAAAGACGTTGGGTCGAGTTGATCACAAATTACGACTTAGGAATAACTTATACCCCGGGCAAAGCCAACGTCATGGCTGACACGCTAAGCCGTAAATCTTATTGTAACAACTTGATGTTACAACAAAGTCAACCACTTCTCCACGAGGAATTCTGTAAGCTTAACCTGCACATTGTTCCTCGAGGATTTCTATCCACCCTGGTGGCGAAACCTACCCTTACGGATCAAATCATCAAAGCTCAGAAGGTAGATCCGGGAATCTCCCGTATTAAGAGAAACATCAAGAAAGGAGTTGCGGATTGTTTCTCCGTTGATGACCAAGGTGTTGTGTTCTTTGGAGACCGCCTAGTGGTTCCCAAGGTACGCAACCTGAGGCGATTGATCCTTAAGGAAGCTCATGAATCTCCTCTCACCATTCATCCCGGTAGTACTAAAATGTATCAAGACCTACGCCAGAGGTTTTGGTGGGCTAGGATGAAGAGAGAAATTGCTCAATACATTGCTAATTGCGACGTCTGCCGTCGTGTTAAAGCAGAGCATCAACGGCCTGCTGGCACCCTTCAGCCTTTGGCTATTCCTGAATGGAAATGGGACAAAATCGGTATGGATTTCATTACCGGGTTTCCCAGGACCAAGAGAGGGAATAATGCTATCTTCGTTGTTGTCGATCGTCTTTCCAAAGTAGCCCACTTCCTACCTGTTCGTGAGAGTATAACCGCGAGCCAGCTAGCTGACTTGTACATCTCCCGAATAGTGTCTCTTCATGGTGTTCCATTGGAAATTAACTCGGACCGTGGAAGTCTCTTCACCTCTCGATTTTGGGAAAGTTTCCAGAATGTTATGGGAACTCATCTCTCCTTTAGCACCGCCTTCCACCCTCAATCAAGTGGTCAGGTAGAACGAGTTAATCAAATTCTGGAGGATATGCTCCGAGCTTCTGTCATCTCTTTCGGCATGGATTGGGAGAAATGCCTTCCATTCGCCGAGTTCGCTTATAACAATAGCTATCAAGCTAGCTTGGGCAAAGCTCCTTTCGAGGTTCTCTATGGACGAAAATGTCGAACGCCTCTTAACTGGTCAGAAACCGGGGAAAGACAACTCTTTGGCCCGGATATGATTCAGGAAGCAGAAGAGCAGGTTCGCATTATTCGTGAGAAATTGGAAACAGCCCAATCTCGCCAAAAGAGCCATTATGACCGCAAACATAAGGCTATGACTTTTGAGGTTGACGAGAAGGCTTACCTTCGGGTTACTCCTTTAAAGGGAACCCATCGATTCGGTATCAAAGGCAAATTGGCTCCTCGTTACATTGGACCCTTTCGCATTCTTGCCAAGCGAGGAGAAGTTGCCTACCAATTGGAACTACCTCCGCATCTTTCCAAGGTTCATGACGTCTTCCACATTTCTCAACTCAGGCATTGCTTCTCGGATCCTATCCGTGGAGTGGACCACGAAACGCTTGATCTCCAAGATAACCTCACATATCGAGAATATCCCGTTCGAATCCTTGATCAAGCCGAGCGTACCACTCGACGCCAAAACATCAAGTTTCTCAAGGTCCAATGGTCACACCATTCCGAGAAAGAAGCTACTTGGGAAAGGGAGGATCGTCTTCGACTTGAGTACCCCACCTTCTTCCCAACGGATCCTAAATCTCGGGACGAGATTTTTTTGAGTGGGGGTGAGTTGTCACATCCTAGCTAGTTCATGCATTAGAGTGTTGCATCATGTCTACTTTTCACAGAAACTTGAAATGGGGATGCCAGAAACCCCCAGCACCCCCCTGAACACAACTAGGGTTTACTAAAATCCTTTTCAATGAACCTGAAATGCCCTCCAAAAATGTTCACCATCTTTGGTCCTGGCTAAAACCTCTGCCAAAAATGGTTTCATATTTTTGGAGGCTATTCTGGATTTTTCACCAAGCCATAAGTATTTGCATTTGGGCAATTTAAATCCTATAAATATTTTAAAATGCCCAAATAATCTTGAAGGTATTTTTAGGCTGTTGAGAATAATTTCAAATGTGCCTCTGAATATTTCCAGGATTTTCCTAAATGAAATAGTATTACTACTATTTCAAAACACAGAACAGAAATAAATAAAAAGAGAAAAACAGAAAGCAGAGAAGGACTTACCTGGCAGCCCACTGGCCGGCCCAGCACTGTGCTGGCCCGCGCCAGTCAGCTGCTTGCTCTCGCCAGAGCAGGCAGAGAGGTGACGCCGGCGTGCGTGAGCTCGCCACGGCGCCACCTGCTTGCCGCCTCGCCCATGGACGAGCTGGACGACCTCCACGACGCGCCCCCGAGCCCCTGGACATCCCCTTTCTCCCCCATCGCCTCTCCCTCGCCTTCCTCCACCATGGCCGACGCAGCCGCTGCCACCTCGCCGGAGTAGCCGTAGCCACCGTCGTCCTCGCGCCGCCCCACCGTGTCCAGCAGCTCCGCCGTCGCCTTCTCCTTCGAGCGAGTCGAGCCCCGAGCGCTCGCTTGCCCCGAAGCCACCGCTCCGACCTCGCCTTCGCCGCTCACCGTCGGAGATCCCGTTCGCCGTCACCACCGCAGCAGCTCGACCCCGACAGCGCCACTTAGCTCATCGCCTCCGCCGTGAGCTTCTGCACCTTCCTATCCTCTCCATTCTCCCTCTCGAGCTCCGTAGCCACTGCACGTAGCTCACCCGCACGCGCCGCCGCACGAGCTCGTCGCCGACGAGGCTCCGGCCATCCAACGGTCGCACCACCATGGCCGTTAGCTCCACTGCATCGCCAGGAGCCCGTAGCACCATCGCACGCCCCTCGCCGTGCTCTCTAGCGACGGGTTCGACCACACCCGTACCCCGGCAGCCGCACGGCTCGTCGCCGGCGTCGATTCCGGCGACCCCGAGCTCCACCACCACCACCAGTCGATGCGGTTTGCTCCCAGCTACACGTAGGTGCTCTCCGCCGTCCATTTGGTCGCCGGAGGAGGAATCCCGCACTCCACCGCCGCGTCTGGACGTCGCCGGCGGCTAAACGCCGGCGAGTCAGCGTGGTTTGACCACGGGTTGACTCCCCAGAGTCACTGACAAGTGGGGCCCGCCTACTAATTAACCTGGGTTAGGATTAAGTTAATTCTAATTAGTTTAATTACCTAACAGTGACACTGACACAGGGGACCCACACGTCAGGTTTTACCTGGACGACCCCGTTGACCGTTGACGTCATCATGACACACTGCTGACGTATTAAGCAATTTAATTACTGGAATTATTCTTATATAGGAAATTCCAGAAATTATCACAAACTTCAAAAAATCATAGAAAATAATCTATAGCTCAGAATGAAAAGATTTATATATGAAAGATGATCAGAAAAATCCATTCTATCCATCTGTACTGGTTTCATGCATGTTTAAGTAAGTTAACCTACTGGTTTATGCAGAACAAGATAAAGCACTAACATGGGCCATTTATGAACTTGGAATTTGGATCTTTGATTCAAAATAGTCCAAACCCATCTGGTCTTAGTTGCATTAGCCCAATACAACCATTTTGCCATGTCTCATGCATGCATCATATTGTTGCACTTGCTTGGTGTTGATCGTGCTTCGTTGTGTTCATTATGGTAGGTCCTGCCTCCGAGGATATTCACGAGTATCCAACTAAAGGGCAGTATCCCACCACCACTCCGTCAAGCAAGCAACCCTTTGATCATTTCGATACAAGCCCATCTTCTCGCTTCTGCTCTCATTTACTGCATTAAGACAACGCGATTCAAACTGCTGTGTGTTGCGGTAGTTGAACCCACTTTCCTTTGCATGACCTGTCATTGCCACAGTAACTAGATGAAACCCACTAGCATGTGTAGGAGTTGATTGAGCCATGTTGTGTTCCTACAATGCTATGCTTGCTACGCTTAGAGTCGTGTCAGGTCTGGCTCATCCGGGTGATGAACTAGAGTGAAAGCGTGTGTCGGTAATGAGAGTGAGGTGTTGAATACGATTTGGTAAAGGTATCGATGGGAGGCCATGTAGGAGTACATGGTGGGTTGTTTCATTGAGACCGTCCCTAAGAACTAAGATCTGTATGCGTGATTTAAGATTCAGCTACTACCACGCATTGGGCCCGAAACCAATGGACCCCCTCGGCTTCTTAATCACCCTTGTCCTCTGTCCAGGAGTTGCACGTAGTTTCTGGTGTTTGTAGTAAGCTGGAGGCCGTGGACAGCGCTGACCAAGGGGTGGACTGTGATGTGGTAGGCTCGTGGCACGGTGTACGAAGTCGCCCGTTTGGTGTCCGGGAACCCTGCACACATCGTTTGGGGCCGTATGTGGAAACCTCGGCCGGACTCCCTGCGGATGGAACCTAAATAGGCGATAAACCTGGACTAGAGACTTGAGTGTTTGGGTAGGCTGTGGCCGACACCCACGTTGGGCTTCCGCTTGAAGGTTGCCGAGTACACGTCGTGTAGCGACGGTAAGTGGTGAGAGCGTGTGTGACAAAGTACACCCCTGCAGGGTATAAACTATTCGAATAGCCGCGTCCGCGGTAAAGGACTACTTGGTCGCTTATGTAGTTCATAGACAAGTAAATGGATACTATTAAAAGCCTCAAGATAAGTGTGAGTACCGCGGATGGCTCTCTCGTGGGATGACGAGGGAGGATCCACGGTGGAGTATTGAGATGGTGATTAGTGGACTCGTGTGCGAAAACTATTTCACAAGTGGTGTCTCGTAGGATAGCTTAGCCAAGAGTCAAAGCTGGCTTGCTGCAATAACTCCACTACCTTCTTGAGAATGAACATGTATAGTAGGATCTGTTGTAAGACTTGCTGAGTACCTTTGTACTCATGTTGCTTCAATTACTGTTTTCAGACGACAACACCGCCCCTTCCGATGGGTTCTACGTAGAACTCGACGACGACGAGTGACTTGCCACCCAGGTGGTGATCTAGGCTTGTGAAGGGCCTACGTAGATAGACAGGCTTCGTCAAGCCTTCTTTCTTTCTAGCATCTGTACCCAGACAAGTTGCTTCCGCATGTGCTTGTATGATTGTATGACTTGAGTGTCGGGTCATGTGACCCCTATCTGTATGAACAAGTTATGTAAGGCTCTCTGGAGCCCCTTAAATAAAGTACTTGAGTTGTAGAGTTTTGTTGTGATGCCATGTTGTATTTGCACATATCGAGCATATTGTGTGTATGATTGAAATGCTTGGTATGTGTGGGATCCGACTATCTGGTTGTTTATCCTTGGCAGCCTCTCTTACAGGGAAATGTAGTCTAGTGCCTCCTTGAGCCATAGTAGTCCGCTTCAGCCCGGTTCACCGGAGTCCTGCTAGCCCAGCACTACTGCTCTGGACACTTGACTGGCCGGCATGTGATTCATATCGTTCCTGTGTCTGTCCCTTCGGGGAAATGTCACGCGGTGACATCCGGAGTCCTGCCTAGCCTGCTACAGCCCGGGTTCCCGGAGTCCTGTTAGCCCAGTGCTACAGCCCGGATTCACACGCTGCTGACCGACACGTTCGATGTTGATTCATGTATGCCTGTCCCCATACGCTAGTGCCGCTTTGGGTTCACGACTAGCCATGTCGGCCCGGGTTCTCTGTCATATGGATGCTAGCGACATTGTCATATACGTGAGCCAAAAGGCGCAAACGGTCCCGGGCCATGGTAAGGCGACACCTGTGGGAGTACCGTGCGTGAGGCCGCAATGTGATATGAGGTGTTACAGGCTAGATCGGTGTGACTTAGAATCAGGGTCCTGACACAAGCTCCGGGTTGTAAATCAGCCGTGTAATTAGGCACCTTCCTAGGCCATTTGAAATCCTTGGGTAGACGCTCGTTGTGGAGAGCCGGCAGTAAACAAGGGACACCTCCGGTCCTCGTAGGGATACCCACATCGACGGAAGTCGTCGGATAAGCCGGGGGTGTCTGGTAAGCCGTCAACTTAGGCACCTGCTCCGCCTCTTGCCGCGCTCTGTCTTGGTCTGTTGCGTGAAAGGCTCCGTTATGAGCCGGGCCATGGCCAGGGGGCAAGTCATGGCGTCGGACATTACTTGAGCCGGTCGCGGAAACCATGTGTCTGCTATAACTCGGGCTCCGCCCTGGACGAGGGGTTGAATGGATCTTGTCCCGGCTGTAAGAGTATGCCTCTTGTTGCGCCAGCGCTGTCTGAAGGAGTTCTCTGACACGATGGGTTTCAACAGCCGTTGGAGAGTCGCCGTCAATTGGGAGAGCCGCCAGCCGTGCTGCTGCGGCGACCATGTTTTCCAGCGGGTTAGCATAATGACCCGGTGGTATTGGCACATACTGAGGCGGGGCAGGGTTCACCCGGGGAGGCCCCATCACTTGTGGCTGAATAGGAGTCCCAGCCCCGGGCGCTATGATCTCCGGCGGGTTACTAGACCCTGCACCTGGCGTGTTGAAGAGGTTTCGAGGATCGTAGACCGGAGGGAGTCGAGATTGGGCCTTTTGATGCCTCCTTCTCATGACCTCATTAGACGCGTTCTGATCCATCGTGAGACGGAAGGACTGCGCCTGAATCAACTGGGTCTGGGCGTCGAGAGCCGCCCTCTCCGCAGCCATCCTGATCCCTTCCGCTGCCAGATCCTCTTTGGCTTTCACTAGATCTAACTTTAACTGCGCCACCTCCGCGTCATGCTGAGCTTGATCCGCCGGGTCAACTGTGGCGGTCAATAGGGCCGTCATCTTGTCCGTGAGATCCATCAGCACCTGAGCCGGTGAGGGTACCGGGTTTCCTGACCCAGCGGCCGGGTTTTGAACAGGCTGTGCACCGGCCATGAAGATCCCAACCCAGCTCGGCGGCTCAAAAGGATCCGGAATACTGTCACCATCGGAACAACCCCTGAGCCTGCCATCTTGAAGTTGATACAACGAGTTGGACTCATCTGTGGATGATTCGCCGTCAGAGCCGGCGGCCGTCTCATCACTAGATCCAGATCCATCAAAGAGTCCTCCGTGAACACATCCCACAAAAGCATGCTTCAAGGCAGGTAGAGCCCGGGCAGGTCGTGCACGTTGAGCCGTCTCGATGAGATCGGCGCAGAGATCCGGCTCAGGGCCCGGCTCACCAATCTTGCCAATGAAGACATGAATTCCGCCGAAGGGGACCCGGTACCCGTACTCAATTGAGCCGGCGTCGGGGCCCCAGTTTGCATCGTCGATATAGAGCTTGCCGCGACGACTCTTGGTCATCCGGCCCACAGCGTATCCCTTGAGCCCTTCGAAGCTGCCCTTCAAGAACTCAAATCCACCGTGCGCTGGCCCCACGGTGGGCGCCAACTGTCGTGGAATTGTCACGGCAGATGTCCTCGAGCTAGGACTTAGTCGTGGAGCCATTGCAACTAGGAAGCTTGAAGGGGTTAAACGGGACAAGGAACACGAGGGTTATACTGGTTCGGCCCCTTACGGTGAAGGTAAAAGCCTACGTCCAGTTGAGGTGGTATTGATTAGGGTTTCGATGACCAGGGAGCTTAACTGCTATGCCTGGCTCTCGACGAGATCTTACCTGTCCTGAACCGCCGCCGGGTCGTCCCTTTATATAGAGAGGTTGACGCCCAGCGGCTCTCAGAGTCCCAGCCGGCTCATAGCAGTGTCCGGCTCGGACTCTTATCTATTCTTGCCTTACACTACAAGTTTTACCCTAACGGTGGCTAATGCTATGGGCCTTAAGCCATCTCCGGGTCTGGGGCCCGTTATTGACCCGCCGTCTTCATCTTTGGTACGGGGCTTCGCGTAGTAACCATCATGGGTAACCCGGCCCCTCCTGGGCGGGTGACTCCAACGGTTATATCCTCAACACCGCCCCTCTAACTTATATAAGGAGGGGCAGGGCACCCCAAAGAGGGACAAGCAACAAGAAACAATCTCTAGGGCTAGACACAAAGAGCCGGCTTACCGGCGACTCTCTCATGAGCATAATGAGACCTAGCCACAAACAGCATGTAGGGTTATTACCGGATGATGTTTCCCGGGGCCCGAAGCTGTCTAAATCCTTGTCTTGTGTTGCATCTCCTGATTCCGCCCAACCCCTCTCAAGCTACCACATAGATGCGTTGGCCTCGGGACTAAGTCCTGGCACTAAGGACATCTGCCGTGACAATTCCACGACAACCAAGGTAAAGAACTTCATCAAGCCAAAACTCACATTTGGAAAACTTCGCATAGAATTGATACTCTCTGAGCTTGTCGAGCACCAATCGCAAATGTTTGGCATGATCCTTCTTATTCTTGGAGAAGACCAAGATATCATCGAGATACACCAAGACGAATTCATTGGTGTAGGGGTTGAAGATGAAGCTCATCATTCGAGAGAACGTTGGAGGAGCATTGACAAGGCCGAAAGACATGACAGTATATTCATAAGAACCAAAACTTGTTCTGAATGCTGTCTTGGGAATATCTTGTTCGCGAATGCGAATCTGATGATAACCCATACGAAGGTCAAGCTTGGAGAATACTTTAGCACCTTTAAGTTGCTCGAATAGCTCATTGATGTTGGGAAGTGGATACTTGTTCTTTATTGTCTTCTTGTTCAATGGGCGGTAGTCGACACAAAGTCGGTCCGTGCCATCCTTCTTCTGGACAAAAACAACACCACAACCCCACGAAGATGAACTCGGTCTGATCAGACCCAAATGCTCTTGTTCATCGAGCTGTTTCTTCAATTCTTTCAGCTCCTTGGGTCCAAGCTTATATGGACGCTTGCAAACGGGTTCCATGCCAGGCTCAAGATCGATAACGAACTTGACTGGCCGGTGAGGAGGCATACCCGGAAGCTCTTCTGGAAAGACATCTTGGTACTCACAAACGACTGGAATCTGAGAGATTGCGTCTAGCTCGCCCTTCTCATTGAGAGAGAATAACCGAATGGTCTCATCACGAGCGGCATAGATGATCACATCCTCAGAAGAGTGTGTCAATTGAATTTCCCTGGCAGCACAATCAAGTTGAGCCTTGTGCTTAGAAAGCCAGTCCATCCCGAGAATTAGATCAATATCCGAGTCACCAAGGACAATTGGAGAAGACAGAAATTTATAGTTGCCCATCTTGATAACGGAATCCCGAACGAATACTCTAGAAGTCATTTGCCGAGCCGGGGAAACAATAGACAATGGTCTCGACAATACTTGAGTAACCAAATCATGCATAGCCACAAAAGGTCTTGAAATGAAAGAATGCGATGCACCAGTATCAAATAAAACTTTTGCACGAATATCATTAACTGAGAGATTACCCATTATCACATCAATAGATTCCTCCGCTTGAGCTGCATTCATCATGTTCACCTTTGCAGACTTGGGATTATGCTTGACCACTGCATTGCTGGAAGATCTCACAGGAGGAGGAGGCGGAAGGCGCCTTTGGTTGAAGCACTTGTTAGCATAGTGACCTTTCTGCTGACATTTGTTGCAAGACACCTCCGAGAGCGGACGATGATAAGGAGCATTAGACCTTGGAGCTTGATTCTGAGACTTGTTCTGATAGCCAGGGTTGGGTGGGTGGGAAGATCCATGGCCACCTTTGTTCTTCTGCTGGAAAGGCTGACGAAGCGGAGGAGGAGGAGGCAACCAGAAATTCTGATGCTTAGCAGCCACTAGTGAGGAAGAAGAAGACTAAACTGCGTCCCTGACTCTCTTCTTAGAAGCATCACACTTGAGCTGAGCAGCTTCTTGCTTCAGTGCCATGTTGTAGAATTCATCATACTTGGTCGGCTCAAAAAGCACGAGAGCTAATTGCAGATCTTCTCTAAGGCCACCTCTGAATTGATAGATCATGCTCTTTTCATCAGGGACATCTTGCTTAGCGAAGCGAGCGAGTTTCTGAAACTGGGTATTGTATTGATACACGGACATGCTGCCTTGCTTGAGATTGCGGAACTCCTCACGCTTGCTCTCAACAACACTTTGTGGAATGTGGTGAGCTTTGAAGTCTCGGCGGAAATCATCCCAGGTAATCACACGACCTCCTCTGGAATCTTTGTATTGTTGATACCACTCGGCAGCTTGATCCTTGAGTTGAAAAGAAGCAAACTTGACAAAGTCCTCAGGCCTGACATTGCTACATTCAAAATGCTTGTTGATGTCCACGAGCCAATCATCAGCGTCTGTGGCCTCGGCACAGTAGCTGAAAGACTTCGGCTGATTTGCAAGGAACTGGTTGAGGGTAGCGAAGTGAGGCTGATTGTTGCCTTGGCCTTGAATTCCTTGGTTGCCTTGCCCTTGGGTGCGCTCTTGCAAGAGTTGCAAAATCATATGGGCATTGGCGTTGGTGGCTGCCATGACAGCTTGCCATGCCTCCGGAGGCGGAGGTGGTGGCGGAGGGTTCGCCTGACTCCCATCATTGCGTTCCAGATTCTGACGTGTTGGCGGAGCCATCCTGAAGAGGGTGACATCCGTTAGCATCTTGATAGACAGATAGACAAGTTGAATCAACGGATAGAAATTGCAACATATAGTCTTCACAATAAACATTCGAACGAGGATGAACGAATGAATTCCATAGTAAATCATCACACTTCCATAAGTTGAGAAGCCACTTAGAAAAAAGTATGGAATCAACATTTGACTTCGAAGCAACTCGAATACCACATTCAAAACAAACAAAGTATTGGCTTGCAGAATAAGCCGGAACAAACATAAGATAGAGATTTCGTCCGAAGTTTTCATGGTGGGGCCCACACGGGCTCGATCGTACAGCACCATCATGTACAAGGCTGTGCACATGACATACGAAGCGTCCCCGAGTCGGCATAGCCAAGGACTCTTTAAGACACTACGAGACCACTGTAAAACCGACCGTGGAAAGGCGGACCACTAGACGTCGAACCCCAATCTCATATCATGCGTCTGTCGGAAAGATATCCTAGGAGCTACTTGAATTCCCACTTATAAACTCCCGAAACTTTCTGGTTATGCAATCTGGTGTTGGGGATACAGGGGACACAAAATATATCACCCAAACTAGCAATCCCTAGATCCAGCTGTATCCATCCGTCAACACATAACCAAGAAACCTTCGGAAATCGTGTACCTCAACCTTCGAAAAGCATCCATTATACGAGTTATGGAAATACTCCCGAACTCCCGCCCCAGTACTGGGTGGCGTCGAGGTGATCTCACCAACAACTGCATAAAAGAGATTTTCGATGTCAGCGAAACTCAGGTATTCCAGAACTGCAACGATAAAATTGTGACGACAACACCTCGGAGCTCAACTCCCCGGGACACTGCCACAACCCCTAAATGTCAGGAGGCACCAAGAACAATGTTCTCGTCACAAAATCATCGGAACGATTCCAAGATACCCGCATGATCCTAAAAAAAACTTAGTGAAATTTGAGGAGAGGAGAGTCAAAACTTCTACGTCAGTGGGCCTCACCAGAGCGACGAAGGGACTGAGGAGTAAAAAGAATCCTACTCTCCGATATATATAATCCTAAGACTCAAAACTTTTTTCTCTAGACTCAACAACGCTAGCGATTCGATCAAGCAGCGGGCTCCTACATCGGGGATGGCTCTGATTACCAACTTGTAACGCCCACGATGCGGCTATATCTCCCACGTGTCGAGGCACGACTTGGAGGCATAACCGCATGGTGGTTTTGTCGCAAGAAGGGTCATCTTCACACAATCCCATGTAATGAACAAGAATGGGATAAAGAGTTGGCTTACAGTCGGCACTTCACACAATACATAAATTAAACATACATCATTCAGAGTACAATTAAGGTCCGACTACGAAACCAAAATGAAAGAAGACAACCCCAAATGCTAGATCCCCGATCGTCCCAACTGGGCTCCACTACTGATCATCAGGAAACGAAACATAGTAACGACCAAGTTCCTCGTCGAACTCCCACTTGAGCTCGGTTGCGTCACCTGCACTGGTATCGTCGACACCTGCAACTGTTTTGGTAGAATCTATGAGTCACGAGGACTCAGCAATCTCACACCCGCGAGATCAAGACTATTTAAGCTTATAGGAAGGATGGGGTAATGAGGTGGAGCTGCAGCAAGCACTAAGCATATATGGTGGCTAACATACGCAAATAAGAGCGAGAAGAGGAGCAACGCAACGGTCGCGAAGCTAGAAGTGATCAAGAAGTGATCCTGAAACTGCTTACGTTCATACATAACCCAAACCGTGTTCACTTCCCGGGCTCCGCCGAAAAGAGACCATCACGGCTACACACGCGGTTGATGTATTTTAATTAAGTCAAGTGTCAAGTTATCTATAACCGGACATTAACAAATTCCCATCTGCCACATAACCGCGGGCACGGTTTTCGAAAGATAATACCCTGCAGGGGTGTCCCAACTTAGCCCATCACAAGCTCTCACGGTCAACGAAGGATATTCCTTCTCCCGGGAAGACCCGATCAGGCTCGGAATCCCGATTACAAGACATTTCGACAATGGTAAAACAAGACTAGCAAGACCACCCGACTGTGCCGACAAATCCCGATAGGAGCTGCACATATCTCGTTCTCAGGGCACAACGGATGAGCAATCCGTACAACTAAAACCAGGCCTCAAGTTTCCCCGAGGTGGCGCTGCAAAGGGCTCTAGTTTGGACCAGCACTCAGAGGAGCACTGGCCCGGGGGGGTTAAATAAGATGACCCTCGGGCTCGCGAAAACCCAAGGGAAAAAGGCTTAGGTAGGCAAATGTAAAACCAAGGTTGGGCCTTGCTGGAGGAGTTTTATTCAAGGCGAACTGTCAAGGGAGTCCCATAAATCACCCAACCGCGTAAGGAACGCAAAATCAAGGAACATAACACCGGTATGACGGAAACTAGGGCGACAAGAGTGGAACAAAACACTAGGCATAAGGCCGAGCCTTCCACCCTTTACCAAATATATAGATGCATTAATTAAATAAGAGATATTGTGATAAGCCAAAATATCCATGTTCCAACATGGAACCAACTTCAACTTCACCTGCAACTAGCAACGCTATAAGAAGGGCTGAGCAAAAGCGGTAACTTAGCCAAACAACGGTTTGCTAGGAAAGGATGGTTAGAGGCTTGACATGGCAACATGGGAGGCATGATATAGCAAGTGGTAGGTAGCGCAGCATAGCAATAGAGCGAACAACTAGCAAGCAAAGATAGAAGTGATTTCGAGGGTATGGTCATCTTGCATGCAAGGTTCTCAGAGTTGTCGAAAGCTTGATCCTCGTAAGCGTTCTCAACAGGTTCCTCGTAAGCGTTCTCGTCTCCTAGCTCTACCCAAAGCAAGAACACAAGCAAAGGACCAACAATCAATCACGGGAAATGCACAAGCAACATGATGCAATACACGGCATGATATGCGAGATGTGATATGCAATGCATATGCGTGCTCCGGAAGGGAAAAGATGAACAAGGCATCAACTTGGCAAACCAAGTATGCCGCTGGAAAGATGAGATGATCTCGGTTGAAACCGATATAAGGAACACCAGAATCGGATGCACGATTTGCAAATGACAAGCAAAACAAGGATGGCACAATTCTGCTATTAACAGCACAATGCCACTTAGTATGCAACAAGAGACTAAGCTACTGCACTCCAACATAACAACAAAGCATATGACAGTGATGTAATCAAGATGCTTGACAAAACATGAACACTGAGCTATGGCTAAATCACACCAGAGCAGGTTCAAACAAGCATGGCAAAAGTGCAAAAGATATCAGCTTCACAGACAGTGAAAATACTAACATGCCAGAAATAACATCAGGAAGCCATGTTTAGATCAAACAAACAGCATGTTACAGGAACATATCATAGCAAATCAAGGCCTGGCATAAATCTACTAAATGCATAGAACAAAAGTCCCTTACTGACCATGAGCCAAAAAGGCACAGAAGATATGATGGCACCCATATAAACATAGCAAGTTTTATTACCAGATTCAGACTTGGCAGAAAAGCAGAGCATGGCATTAACAGAATTATGAAGGCATCTTTGCGAGCTCGATTCACTCATCACAAGGTATTGCAAGACAAGATAAGCATAGAATCGGCAAGAAGACATGTTCATGAAACTAACCATGGCAAGAACAAGCTCATATCATGCAAGGATCAACTACAACAACCTTGGCAAAATTGATTAACATGTAAACAATCTGCCAGGAACATTTTATAGCAAAAGTGGAGCAAGATTGAGACATGATATGGCACTCCATAATTGCAAACAGGGGCATGGATGGATAGAGCACATCTATATGTCCAAAACATCCTTACTGAACATACTCAAAAGAAGCATGGATCTCACTGTAGCAACATGGATACATGACATCAAAAATAACAGCAGGAAAAGGACAGCAAAATCCTAAGTCCCTGAAAACAGCAACATCACGAAGCCTAGTTTACATGCTTGTGCTAGTCACCCCATAGATCAAAAAAATACATGGCAAGCACCCCTGTAAATATGGCATGACCTAGATCAAAACACATGTAGATCTCATGCTCATAAGATGCACACATCAAAAGCCACAAAAATGACAAAACATCATAATCTGATAAGTAACAGCAGTAAACATTTTATAGCACTCTTGCATCAATGAAAACGGCATCAAGATGATCTCAAACAAGCATAGCATAATGGAAAAAAATGAAGAGCACATCATGATGAACATTTTGATATATTATATGCACAAATGGGAGCACCGAGCATGAAGTTATGACAGGTCAAAGCAGGCGCCAAAATATGACAGAAAAGGACTTGGTGGAAATTTCGGGGTCAACCTTTTTGGATCTAGGGTTCGTGCACGCGAACCGAGGCGGGGCCGGGCTCGCCGGAGATGGGGCGGTGGCGGCCGGAGTTGGCCGGGGAAGACGCCGGTGGGATGGGGCCGGCCGGATCTGGCGCCGACGGAGGAGCGGGACGGCGGGCGGAGGTGGACGGTGATGACCGGCGACGACGGCGTGGTGGCACGCCGATGAAGAGGCGTCGGGCGGTGGAGGGAGCCTTGGCTCGGGCGGT